>NC_037685.1:58946101-59113951 GCF_003255815.1 Theropithecus gelada | reverse complement strand
TTTTTTTTTTTTTTTTTTTTTTTTTTTGAGACGGAGTCTGGCTCTGTTGCCCAGGCTGGAGTGCAGTGGCCGGATCTCAGCTCACTGCAAGCCCCGCCTCCCGGGTTCACGCCATTCTCCTGCCTCAGCCTCCCGAGTAGCTGGGACTACAGGCGCCCGCCACCTCGCCCGGCTAATTTTTTTTGTATTTTAGTAGAGATGGGGTTTCACCGTGTTAGCCAGGATGGTCTCGATCTCCTGAACTCGTGATCCGCCCGTCTCGGCCTCCCAAAGTGCTGGGATTACAGGCTTGAGCCACCGCGCCCGGCCGCAACTGTTATCCTTTGCCACAGGTGGCAATAGCTCATACATTTGCTTTTAAATTTGTTTGACAAACGTCGCCCTGGAAGTAGCCTCAACTCTGGGGAAGCTCCAAGGCAGGTAAAATACAGGTAAGCCCTTGAGCAGATCCTTCAGGAAGCTACCATATGGGTCAAGACACAGAACCACAATTTTTTAATTCTTTGAGTATAAGGTCTGTATTGGTCCCTCTGTTACCAGCAACCTACAGCAGAAAAATGGGCTTCAGTCTTCAACTCTGCAGCTGAGTTGGGGAGTTGGGGACAGTAACCAGATAAGTTAAAATTCACAAAGCTCTCCTACTGAAACTCAGCTTTTTTTTTTTTTTTTTTAAATCATTAAGCTTTCCCCTGGTTGTTGTAACTTTTATATTACATTCTGAAGTTCTGAAAAAGTTCATTGTGATAATTTTTGCAAGCTTTTCATTGCTTTTGTGGAGACATAACATTTTGGAGCTCTGTACTCTGCGATTTTCACTGATATCTGTCCAAAGGAGAGAGTGGGAGAGATGGATTTTATATCACTCAATAAAAGGGCAGCCTCTAGTCCAGATCCCATTAGATCTGGCTGGGAGTCTAGGATAGTTAAACATTCACATACCCTGTAACCCAGAAATTTCACTAATATGTACCCTACAACAACTTTTGCACATGTGCATAAAAGAAATTCATAAAGGCATTCATAGCAAGATTGAAACTTTGTATTCTGCCTTCTTTTCTGAAAGCATTAGATACAGAGGTCTACATCTCTGGCCCACTGCTGAAGTCACCTAGAATTTTAAGTATATGGACAATTCTTTGGTAGAGTGCTTAAGGAGTAGTAAAAAAGGGTTTCAAAAAAAACTAGTGATTATTTTGTTTGTTTGTTTGTTTTTGAGAGAAATCTTGCTCTGTCACCCAGGTTAGAGTACAGTGGCACGATCTTGGCTCACTGCAACCTCCACCTCCTGGGTTCAAGTGATTCTCCCGCCTCAGCCTCCTGAGTAGCTGGAATTACAGGTGTCTGCCACCACACCTGGCTAGTTTTTGTATTTTTAGTAGAAACGGAGTTTCACCATGCTGGCCAGGCTGGTCTTGAACTCCTGACCTCAAGTGATCCTCCCACCTTGGCCTCCGAAAGTGCTGGGATTTCAGGTTAGAGCCACTGCACCTGGCCTCATTCTTTTTTTATTCTGGATAATTTTAACATATCATCTGACTGGCAAGCTACTACTAATAAAATATAAACTGAAAATAGATTTTTTTATTCCTTGTGTAGACTATTTAATTTTGTTCTTCTTTGCTATTGTCTAGTTTTGCCACCTGGGAGAATCAAAGAACCAACTAATTTGTGAGGATGTGAAGAGGAGGCATTCCTAACTTTCCACTTATCCGTTAAGACCCAGTTGAAATCTTTCATCTTGGAGCGGGGGACAGTGGTCCTGTTCCCCCGTGCCCACCCGCATAGTGATAAGCCCAGCTGATCAGCTGATCACTCTCTCCTTGGTAGAACAGCGTGCCTCACATATACCCCTGTTATGCATTTTGTTACATGTCATTTGAATTTTGTATCTCTCTACATAATTGTTTCAACTATAAGATGCACAAATTCCTTGGGGTTGGGAACCAGGTCTTCTTTATTTTTTTTAACTCCAGGGCCATGCACAGGCCCTGGTTGTATCCGGTGAGTTCCTGGCAGGAAGCAGATGATGCCTTCAAACTGGGTAGTCAAGGGCAGTTTAACGATATTATAGGCCATGTGCAGTGGCTTATGCCTGTAATCCTGGCTCTTTGGGAGGCTGAGGCAGGAGGATCACTTGAGCCCAGGAGTTCCAGGCTGCAGTGAGCTGTAATCATGCCACTGCGCTCCAGCCTGGGTGATAGAGTGAGACCCTGTCTCAAAAAAAGAACAACAGAAAACCCCAAAGGTACTATTACAAAGGTGTAGGCAGGGTTCCGTGAAAGTAGCAAGGAATGGTGTGGTATACCCAAGTTAATAACGGAATGATGGAGGAGCAAAGGGAGAGAATGGTTACCAAAACCCAGGGAAAAGCTTTTAGTAGAGGGCACAGTCAATCCATAGTGACCCAGCAAGGAGGAATTGGAAATAGTGACCTCAGCTTCATTTTTCTCCATCCTTTGATCTCCTGCCCATGTTTTCTATTGGCTGAATCTAATCAGAACCCAGAGGACGAGAGCGCCCATTGCTGCAGTCCATATGGTCTGCCTCCCTGGTCTGAAAGATGGGGCAAATGGAAGTTACCCCGTATGGGATTCCCTCAAACATCCACCCTTATCCTTTTGCCAGGTGAACTATTTATGTTCCCAGCAGAGGGCACCCACAAAATTCCTATTAACTGCTGTACCATTGCATGGTGACTTCAATTCAGTCATAGTCTAACCTCGAGTCTAAAATGGTAGCCATTGCCAGTGCCCATCATTGAAGGTATGAAGGAGGGGGAGATTCAAGGAGACTGGAGTGAGGGGGCAATTAAAATAATTACAATGAAACATAACTCTGACTGAGCACATTTCTGGAACAAGTCATAAAGGCCATGCTGATAATCATAGCTTCCTTCTTCCACCATCCATTACCTCCTTCGGGCTGAGTGGGCTTGTTACTTGGCAGGGTGACCCATACCTTCATCTGTGATCTGAGTCCTCGGTGAACCTGCCTCTCTGGGTTGCACCACTTTCCACCGACTGCTAGAATAGGAGATGCCTCAGTGAATCTCTTGGATGAGTCTCTCCTGTCAGGTAGCAGCAAGGGAATTTCCTTCTAGTCAATGGAGCCAGCCAATACAGCGACTGCTTTCTCTGTCTTTTACTAGGGCTGTTACTAATATTTAATAAGTTTATTATATCTTTACCACATGAACAATCTATGGGAAATGGGACAAAGGAACATGTTAAATAACACCATAAAGTTACAATCAGCAACTTTCTCTGCCTTTTGGTTTAGCAGCATGATGAGCCCCAGATGGCTGAGGATCACACTCAGTTTCAACTTCCAATGGAATGGAACTTTGTGTTCCATGATGGAAGTATTTCTTCTAGGTCAGTCACTGAGCCCAAGGTCAAACAAAAAGCAAGAATTCTTTCCATAGTGAATTAGTGTAATAGTGTGAAGGACCCCTGGGTTCCCAGGCTGATGCAATCTGATTATGAGGGAGGTGGCACCATGGGCTACTTCTGGTTTCAGGCAGTTACTACATCTTGTAAGAAAGCACCCCACCCTGCCAGGCATTGCCCCTCAGCTGTCACTGTATCTGTATCTTCAGCAGGCCATTCTGCCATCCAATTAATCCATATATATATATATATATGGTTTGTTTTGTTTTTGTTTGAGACGGAGTCTCACTCTGTCGCCCAGGCTGGAGTGCAGTGGCTTGATCTTGGCTCACTGCAACCTCTGTCTCCTGGGTTCAAGCGATTCTTCTGCCTCAGCCTCTCAGGTAGCTGGGACTAGAGGTGTGCACCACCATGCCTGGCTAATTTTTGTATTTTTAGTGGAAACGGGGTTTCACCATATTGTTCAGGCTGGTCTCAAACTCCTGACCTTGTGATCGGCCCACCTCAGCCTCCCAAGGTGCTGGAATTACAGGCGTGAGCCACCGCACCCGGCCCAGTTAATCCATATTTTTCTAGGGAATGAATCATGTGATAAAACTAGTGAATTCCATGGTAATGAGCCTGCTGTCACATTGCCACCTCTGAAAAGTGTGTCCCTGCAGGGAGGTGTTTGACTTTTGACACTATTTGGGATAGACAAGACATTCTTTAAGTCCATGAACTTTGGTGCTGGCAGACATGCTGGGGACAGGAAAGGCAAATCCATACTTGGAGCAAATATTTTTCTCTGTGAGGCTAATTCTGCCTCCTACCTGAGTAAAGGGATCCAAAGTTATCTGCCTGCAATCAGATGTCTTTGCTGGGTCTCTTTAAGGAATGGTGCCATTTTAGGGTCTCTGTTGATCTGCTGTGGCCGATTGGACTTTGAGTTCTGGCAGAGGCCAGATCAGTCTTGGTGAGAGTGTGCTACTGAGCCTATGGGTAGCATCCGTCTCTGCCACGTTTGCTTTGTTCATGGACCAATTAAGCAAGTACATGGGAAGTGCGGGAAAGAGACCGATAGATATCCACAGATTGGATCATCTTGACCACATGATTATTGTTAGAAACAGAATTGTGGACCCCAAATGCATATAGTGAAGCCCTAATTCCCCCATGTGACTGTGTTTGGAGACAGGAGATAATTGAGATCATAAAGGTTGAGGCCTAATCTGATAGGATTGATGTCCTTATAAGAAGTGGAAGAGACATCAGAGAGCTCTCCCTCTCCACACATACAGAGGAAAGGCCACGTGGGGACAAGAGAGGGCAACTCTCTACAAATCCGGAAGAGAGGCTTCAGAAGAAACCAACACTGATGGCACCTTACCTTGGACTTCCAGCCTCTAGATCTGTAAGAAAATACATGTCTTTTATTTACGCCATCCAGGCTGTGGCTCATTGTTAGGGCAACCCAGTGACCAAAAGGATTAATGAAAGGCTCCTTCACAGCGGATGCTGTGGGGGGCATTTACATGGTATAAAAACATCCTCACATTCTGTGCGTAGTCCACACACCTCTTCCCCCAGCCCTCCGGGTCACCAAATATGCAGTTTATTCTTTCCCAAGTTGCTGACTAACGTGGTGAGCCTGTCAATGACTGGCTATGGATTAGAGGGTCGTTGCTCAGACTGTCTTCACTTCCATGCAAATAAACCAGACCTAACACCCAAAGCCCACTGGAAAGATTGTCTTTCACCCCTCTCTTTCAGGCCATTCCTGGGTGGGGTATAGTTCAACACCTCATCATTTCTGGCTGGTTCCATCTTAACATGAAGATCCATTAATAAACCTGACCCACACCTTTCCCCCCTCTATTTAGTGGGGGCAGGGAACTCCCCATAAAGCCATGGGTATGTGTTGAGAGAGGAACAATAAGACAGTGGGAAAGGTACCATGAGAGCCTGCACCACAGTGTGCTCCTGAAGTTTCTGTGTGGTTTCCAGATCTGCCAGAGCCTGATCTCATACACACTGATGTTGTACAGGAAATGCCACCTGAAAATATGGCGCCTTGGCATTTGAGGAAACAGTAGAAGGAGGTCATAGAAACTAGAAAGAATTCCTCCTTGCTCTTTGTCCCCCAAAAGAGCCATAAAACCTGGACCGAGTGTCTTCTGAAAATAAGTCACAAGGTCCTTATTCCAGAGGGGTCCTGCCCTGTGCCTGGAGGAAAAGAATGAAGACACAGAGATGCCTTGAATAATCTGAATAAACAGGCCTTGCTAAGTTCCCCCCAGTTTATTGACATTAGATTAGACCTTTTGTCCTCCACCTATACCTCTGTGTTCCTGAAGATACACATTTTCCCGTTTTTTTGTTTGTTTTTTGATCTTCATTTCTGAAGATTCCCATGTCATGTAAAATTTATATTAAACAAATGTGTATGCTTTTCTTTTGTTAATCTGTCTTTTGTTATAGGGATCTCAGTCATGAGCTTTGTCCTGGGTGAGGAAAAGATACTAGAGTACATTTACATTTTACAATGAACACTGCTGAGTGGGCCCAGGTCATCAGGTGCAGTTCACATCACACAGTCATTTGTGACCCAGAGTCAGATGCCCAGTCTGTATCTGGGCCCTCTAAGTCCAGGAACTGCTTTTCAGGTAAAAAACAGTTGTCAGTAGAAGAGGTCACAGCTTTACTCAGGTTGCATTGGGTCTTACCAGGGTCCCCATCTAGCAGCTCTGTCTGCCACAGATTCTTCCACTCCACTGGGTCTGCTGTCAGACTGCTTGCGCTGCAGCCTGGACTTGTCAGAACCCCTTTCCACTCTGTGCCCACTCAAAACTGTCAGCCTTATCAGGTGAATAATCCAGTAATGAGGTTAGAGGAACACACCAAAGTATGATTCATGTTGTCTTTAAAATCCAAAGAAACCCACTAAGCATTGTGCCTCCTACATAACCGGGGGCAAGGGGTAAGCATGATCTCTCCCTTTTCCTTTTAATGTTTGTTTTTTTTCTTTCTGAGTCAGGGATCTCTCTCTGTCACCCAGGCTGGAGTACAGTGGCACAATCACAGCTCACTGCAGCCTTGACCCCCAGGCTCAAGCAATCCTCTCACCTCAGACTCCTGAGGAGTAGCTGGGACTATAGGTGCCTGCCACTGTGCCTGGATTTTTTTTTTTTTTCCATAGAGATGGAGTCTTGCTATGTTGCCTAGGCTGGTCTCAAACTCCTGGGCTCAAGCGATCCTCCTACCTCGGCCTCCCAAAATGCTGGTATTACAGGCATGAACCACTGTGCCTGGCCGATATTCCTTTAGAAGGAGATATTCCAACAAACCACTGGACTGTCAGGAACTTCATCAGTATATCAGGACCCGGGACTTCCCAGGGAATTATTTCCCAGCTTGTTGGCAAGCATGTGTTTTACCAGAGAATCTAAGCTCCTTTCTGCTCACTAGATCCAATTAGCATAATATCATCCAGGTAATGAACCCATGTGACTTTCTGTAGAACAGCAAGACAAACAAGGTTCCTTCAGATTATATTACGACAGCAGGAGTTGACTTAGCCCTGAGGCAGGACAGTTAAGATATATTGCTTGCCTTGACACACGAAGGCAAACTACTTTTAGTTATTTTTGCTGATATAGAAGGGGAGTAGTGAGAGAATTTTCTAGGTCATTAGCTGTAAATGAGGTGCTGGAAAGTGTTGCCTTTGGAGCAGCCAACCCGCAGCAACCCTGCTGAGAGAAGGCAGGGTGGTAAATATGTCAACCTCACTTGGCTCCTGTATTAGGGTTCTCCAGAGAGACAGAACCAATATATAAATAATATATCTATATCTACATATATATGTATTAAATAGATACATGAGAGGAGATTTGCTAGAGGAATCGGCCCACTTGATTTATGGAGGCTGAGAGGTCCCACGACAGGCCATGTGCAAGCTGGACACCCTGGAATTCCAGTAGCGTGGCTCAGTCCAAGTCCAAAAGGCTCGGAATCAGGGAAGTAGATAGTGTAACTCCCAGTCCGAGGTTGTAAACCTGAGAACCCGGACGGCCATTGGTGTACATCCTGGAGTCCAAAGACCAGAGTGCCTGGGTTTCTGATGCCCAAAGCAGGAAAAGAAGAGTATATCCCAGCTTCCAGAGAAAGACTGATGCAGCTTTTCTGCTTGTGGTCTATCTGAGACCTCAGCTGACTGGATGGTGCCCACCTGCATTACTGAGGCTGGTCTTGTCCACTGAATCTACTCAGACTCACATGCTAATCTCTTCTGGAAACACCCTTACAATTCCTTTATTACTATTTTTTTTCTTTTTGAGACTGAGTCTCCCTCTGTCACCCAGGCTGGAGTACAGTGGCACGATCTTGGCTCAGTACAACTTCTGCCTCCTGTGTTCAAGTGATTCTCCTGCCTCAGCCTCCCGAGTAGGTGGGATTACAGGTGTGCACCACCACGCCAGCTATTTTTTTTTTTTTTTTTTTTGTATTTTTAGAAGAGATGGTGTTTTGCGATGTTGGCCAGGCTGGTCTCAAACTCCTGACCTCAGTGATCCACCTGCCTCGGCTTCCCAAAGTGCTGGGATTACAGGTGTGAGCCACTGCATCTGTCCTCTGGGTACTCCTTAATCCAGTCAAGTCGATACTTTTAAAAAGTTTTTTTTGTTTTTTGAGACAGGGTCTCTCTCTGTCACCCAGGCTGGAATGCAGCAGGCCCGAGAGATTCTCCCTAGCCTCCCAAGCTGCTGGGACTACAGGCACGTAACACCACACCTAGCTAATTTTTTTGTATTTTTTGTTGAGACAGGGTTTTACCATGTTGCCCAGTCTGGTCTTGAACTCCTGGGCTCAAGTGATCTACCCGTCCTGGCCTCCCATAGTGCTGAGATTACCAGGTGTGAGCCATCATGCCCAGCCTTTAAGACATTTTTTAAAAACCTAATGTTGTGAAAGACCAATTTGAGCCAATAGAATACATTACTTCAGAGAATGGGAGACGTATAATGCAAGAAATAGAACTAAAAAAAAAAGACCTTCCTAAGCTAAGCCCCAGAAGACATGCGATTTATCTTCTGAAAAAAAAAAAAAAAACAGAAACAGATGGCTATGAAAAAAGAACACTCAAAAAGTATGAAAAAATTCTCAAAAATTAAAATCATGATTGCCAAAATGAAAACTTAAAATAGAAGACTGAATGAAGTAGAATATTGTATAGTGATGTAAAAGATATGGACAAAGAGATATTCCAAAATATGGAGCCATAATGAGGGAAAGTGAAAAAACAGAACTCACTATCAATCTAATAGAAGTTCCAGGAGGAGAGAATGGTGAATGAAGAGAAAGCATTTAGAGAAATGAAAGATAATTTCCTTGAACTGAAGAAAAATTCAAGTGTTCATATTGAAAAAGACAAAGACAATGAATGAAAAAAAGAGGATCACACTTAAACATATTATGGTGAGATTTCAGAATGTCGAGTTTGAAAAAGAAAACCCTAAAGTTTTGCAGAGAAGAAATAAAAGTGTCTTAGGTGGAAATGAAGAACAAATTGGCAGCAGATATATCTAAAGTAACGTGGCTAAAACACAATGAAACAGTGACCCCAAATTTATAAGGAAAACTGATTTCAACCTAGAAACTGACATCCAGTCAAACAGGCAGCTGTGAGAATAAAAAAAAAGGCACTCAGAAAGTTTATCTCTACATATACCTTTTCTGAAAAAATTAATTGAGGATATACTCCTTCCAATCGGAACAGGAATCCAAGAAGGAGACGTGGAGCCCAAGAACAAGGGCACTCACCTAGTAAATCGTTGAGAAGGAAGCTCAGGTGTCATTTGTGTAACAGGCTTAGAAAGTCGTCAGTTCAAGGCCAGACGCGGTGGCTCACGCCTGTCATCCCAGCAATTCAGGAGGCTGAGGCGGGTGGATCACCTGAGTTCAGGAGTTCGAGACCAGCCTGTGCAACATGGCAAATCCTGTCTCTACTAAAACTACAAAAAAATTAGCTGCATGTGGTGATGGCAGGCGTCTATTCCTAGCTACTTGCAAGGCTGAGGCAGGAGGATCACTTGAACCCAGGAGGCAGAGGTTGAGATCGCACCACTGCACTCTAGCCTGGGCAACAGCACAAGACTCCATCTTAAACAAAGAAAAAAAAAAAAGGAAAAAAGTCATCAGTTCATATTAAAACAGGAAGTCAAGGGGCTGCAAGAATAATATATATTTTTTTGAGACAGGGTCTCACTCTGTCACCCAGGCTGGAGTGCTGTGGTGCCATCATAGCTCAAGGTAGCCTCGATGTCCTGGGCTCAAGTGATCTTCTTGAGCCCAGCAGCTAGGACTCACCCTCCTGAGTAGCTAGGACTACGGGCAAGTGCCACCATGCCCAGCTAATTTTTTAATTTTAATTTTTGTAGAGATGGGGTCTCACTGTGTTGCCCAGGCTGGTCTCGAACTCCTGGTCTCGAGGCATCTGCCCACCTCGGCCTCCAAAAGTTCTGGGATTACAGAGGTGGGCAGATGGCTTGAGCTCAGGAATTTGACATGAGCCTGAGCAACATGGCGAAACCCCATCTCTACTAAAAATACGAAAACTAGCTGGGCATAGCAACACATGCCTGTAGTCCCAGCTACTCAGGAGGCTGAGGTGAGAGGATCACCTGAGCATGGGAGGATGAGGCTGCAGTAAGCCCTGATCACACCAGTGTACTCCAGTTGGGTGATAGAGTGAGACTCTGCCTTAAAAAAAAAAAAAAAAAAAAATGAAGCTAACTAAAATAGGACATGATTTTGAGCTATGTATTGAATTTGGAAAAAATATTCTGTTAAATCATGGCAGATTTAATAACATAGAATATGTTCCCTTTTCTATGGGTTTAGTCATATTACACATTTCTGCAGTGCACCTATGTACAAAACACAAAAGAATCATAGTTAACAGAATGAAGAGGTAAGGGCAGTGGCAGAACTGAATAGAAATCAGGGAAGGGGAAGCGAGTTGGGAAGCCCTGTAGATGCCACATGTCCTCATCTTACAGAGTGGCTCTCAGGAGGGCTGAAAAGGGAGCGTGGTTACCCCTGGGGCGTGGGAGTGGAGCAGGAGCTGGGGGAGAGGAGGAAGGCGAGCTCTACTGCAGCCCCTGGCTTCTACAGGCGCCTGGCTTTGGTCTCTAGCGTCAGGCAGAGCAGGCTTTACTAGAGAAGCCAGATTCTCGACTACCACTGCCTGTTTGAGACCCATGGCCCTTGGTCCTAGTTTCTGCCTCACTCAGCTCTGTCTGTTTCTGGTCCATGTAAGTAATTGTCTTGTTTCTGAACCATGCTATAGCTTTTTTGGTTTTCTCTTTGTGTATTAGTTTGACATTGTTACATGTGTGCAGCAGATGGCATGCATCTTACAGGGCCATCTTGACTGGAAAGCCATTATACTGCTCTTATAATTTAAAAAATGAGATCTTAAAATACAAAAAGGGCATTCCTTTCTACTGGTAGGATCTCTCCTGCCACATACTGATACTGTTTAGTTACTATTTTCTGTACATCTGCAAAACCAGAGTGTATCTTTCAAATCAATATAGGATCTCTTTTCTGAACTCCAACACAGGGGTATTCCATGAGGGAAACTGAGGCACAGAGAAGGAAATCATAGGAGTTCTGGTTGTTCACCCTCCCTCCACCTGTGAGTGCCCCTGCAAACCCTCAAGCCTTGCTTCAGGGAAGAGCACATTCAAATACCACGGTGGTCAGAGATGTCAATGTATAATCCCCACGTGCTGTATGTTTACACCATCTCCTGTATTTTGACAAGCATCCCCTTCAGCACATTTGTCCTTTCAGGTCTCTTTAAGTCACTCTTGCTCCCGTTTCCTTCCGTTCAATCCCTAGTGGAGGTGACCATACTCCTGGTCATCGTCCACCTTCTTCTCCTCCTCCCACTGCCTCCTCCTCTGTGCAGAGACCTTTGTATAGCAAGTAATCATTATTTAGTCACCCTCTAGCCATCTCTTTCCCTAGCTGACTCATTCTTTAACAGTGCGTTCTAGGTCTTATAGTTTTGAGCTATTAGTCATCCTGATGGCTTTTCTTTGAAATCCTCCCCAAGTGCCTTCCCTTTCCTTTATGCTGTGGAGGTTGAATGGGACGCACACTCTGCCAAGCATTTCCAGGAGGGCTGAGGACATAATCTAGTTTATGATTCTATAAGACGCAATAAGTAAACCATTGACAATTATGCCCTAACAAATAAATAAACAGTCAATCTTGAGGCTGCCTTCCTGTATTTGAATATTTGTATTATGTTTCTTGCTCAGAGCCAGTTTGTTATCCACCAGGCTGAATGCTCCTTTCCTCTCTAATATCCATTCTTTCCTTTGTTTGTGCTAGAACCCCCATTTATTAGCTGGGCACACGCCCACCCAGAATAAAGACTATTTCCTAGCCTCCCAATTGCTAGATGAGACTATGAGACCAAATTTTGGCCAATGGGATGTTAATGGAAGTGTTGGATGTAATAGCTGATAAATATTTTTATTTATTTATTTATTTATTTATTCTGGAGACAGAATCTTGCTTTTACTGCTCAAGCTGGAGTGCAGTGGTGCCATCAAAGCTCACTGCAGCCTCGACCTCTCAGGGTCAAGTGATCCTCCCGCCTCAGCCTCCTGAGTAGCTGGGACCACAAGTGTCAGCCACCATGCCCAGATAATTTTTAAAATTTGTGTAGACACAGAGTCTCCCTATGTTGCCCATCCTGGTCTCACAAACTCCCAGGCTCAAGCAATTCTCTCGCCTCGGCCGCCCAAAGTGCTGGGATTATAGGGGTGAGCCACAAAGGCCAGTCTGAGAAGTGGTTTTAAATGGTAAGGTGTAGGTTCATTTTTGCACCTGCCTCTTCCTCACTGCTTGGAAAAGGAGGTGAGATGGTAGGAGCCAAGCAGCCTTCCAGGACCAGGAAGCAGACAGAGCAGGATGGAGGAGCTATGCAATGAAGGGAGCCTGAATCCAGGTGATTGTGCAACCCTGGGCTGCCTACTTTCCAGCTTACTTTATGTGTGAGAGAAACTGATTTCTGTATTTCTGAACTGCTGGGGTTTGTGTGTGTGTGTGTATGTGTGTGTGTCTGAGTGTGTGGGCATGGGGTGGGATGATTATTTGTTTATTTCATATAACTAAACCTAATTCTAACCGATTCAGTGCCCCTTAGAGAGTGTTTCTATTTTTTGTTTTGTTTTACTTGCATAAGCTGTTACAGATGGAAAATGTCTAACTGGTGGTGCTTTACTTTCCTCTGTGTGTGACTAGCTCAGGTATACCAGATGCTTATTCGATACCAGGTACTTTTTATGTCTTGTCTCATTCAATCTTGACATAAACCTCTGATACTACTATTATTTCCATTTTAAACGAGTGTACACCAACACTCAGAGGTTAAGTAAAATGTTTGAGGTCACAGAGTTGGTAAATAGCAGACCCAGGATTTGCATCTGGATGGCCTGGCTCCAGAGACCCTGTCTGGAGTGCCACACCGTGGAACTCTTTGAAAACTGTCTGTATTCCCCAAGAACCTACTGAAAAGGTGTTAGTAATTGCACCGTCTCTTGAGTCTGTGCTATGTGCAGGTACTGCCTTGTACAGAAAGCAAATTCTAGAAAGGCTGCCCGGCCCTGAGTGTCAGGAGGGTGATGTTGATGTCAGTGAAGTGGCAAAGGGCTTGTATCATGCTGCAGCCTTGCCTTGTCCCGGGCACCTTTCAGTGCTGCTGGCTTCTGCAGTTCCCTTTTCTCTTCATTGATTTATTTTGAAATGGTGGTTGATAGGGGACTTCTTTTTTTTTTTTTTTTGACAGTCTCACTCTCTTGCCCAGGCTGGAGTGCAGTGGTGTGATCTCGGCTCATCGCCTCCTGGGTTCCCTCCCACCTCCAGCTCCTGGGTTCAACCTCCGCCTCCCAGGTTCAAACAACTCTCCTGCCTCAGCCTCCCAAGTACCTGGGATTACAGGCATATGCCACCACGACTGGCTAATTTTTGTATTTTTAGTAGAGATGGGGTTTCACCATGTTGATCAGGTAGGTCTCGAACTCCTACCTCAAGTCATCCACCCGCCTTGGCCTCCCAAAGTGCTGATATTATAGGCGTGAGCCACCATGCCAGGCCAGATGACTTCCTTTTGAAATTCAGTAATCCTGGACTCTTTTTTGTACTTTAGTCTAAATATTCTTCCTAAATTGTTTCATATGGACTTTCCTGTTGTTTTATGTTGAGAATTTTTTGGTATCATGAAAATCTTACTCATCATATATAAATGATACTATTTCTGGAAGGTGGTGACACTGAGGTACATCTTGTCTTATTGACTCACATTCAAACTCATTATAAGACAAAAGAATATGAGGTATAAAAATAAGGTCATTTATCAGCTCCAGGCTAGTACCTGAAAATAATTAGAGATGAGCTAAGCTACAAGTAAAGTCAAATAATTAAAAGATTTTTTAAACTGTTACTTTTATAAACTAACAGACTAAAATTTTTAAAAACAGTATCACAGGCCAGGTGAGGTGGCTCACACCTATAATCCCAGCACTTTGGGAGGCTGAGGTGGGCACATCTCTTGAGCCCAGGAGTTTGAGACCAATTTGGGCAGCATAGTGAGACCCTATATTAGTCTGTTTTCATGCTGTTGATAAAGACATACCGGAGACTGGAAATTTACCAAGGAAAGAGGTTTAATGGAGAACCCACAGTTCCGTGTGACTGGGGAAGCCTCACAGTCATGGCCGAAGGCAAGGAGGAGAAAGTCACATCTTACGTGGCAGGCAAAGAGACAGCTTGTGCAGGGAAACTCCCCTTTATAAAACCATCAGATCTCATGGGACTTACTCACTGTCACAAGAATAGCATGGGAAAGACCTGCCCCCATGATTCAATTACCTCCCACAGGGTCCCTCCCACAACACGAGGGAATTCAAGATGAGAGTTGGGTGGGGACACAGCCAAACCATATCAGACTTCCTCTCTACAAAAATAAACAAAAATTAGCTGAGCATGGTGGCACATACTGGTGGTCCCAGCTACTCGGGAGGCTGAGACAGGAGGACTGTTCCAGCCCCAGAGGTTGAGGCTGCAGTGAACCAAGGCTGCACCACTGCATTCTAGCCTGGAGAATATATATATATATATATATATATATTCCAGTTCTTATTTGTCCTCCCTACTCTTTAGCTATTCTTGAACGGGAGGAGACAGGTTTCCATTTCCATATCAAACAATTATGAAAGCATGGTGAACATCTGATGCAAATTAGGCTACCCTTTCCTGTAAAATTCTGTCATAAATCGGACAAAGGCCAATCTGTAGGTTGCCTCTGTATAATTCTTGAATATCAACCTCACCTTTCTTCTGAGTCTTGCACATAAAAACATGGCTCGGAACCTAGAATGAATGCTACATATTATGATTTTGAACCAGTATTCCAAATTAGATTCTCTGACACTTTTTTTTCTTGTTGATGTGTTATAATAATACAGACAACACCAGTTGCAGGATATAAGAACTGCTTTTCATAGGAAAATTGGTTATCCAAATAATAGGCTATGAACTACTCAACTAGTTCTTGAATATGGAAGCGGTATAGTTTCCTCAGTACCGTGAAGTACTATAAGAAGACATGATTAAGCATAAAAGCAGCTTAAAAAGAAACAAACTGATTTTGATCACACACACACACAAAACTCTATGGCAACAATATGGCATACAAAAGAGAAAAAACATACTACAAATTCATGGAAATATTTAAGATGAAAATTTAGGGAGCTCAACAGAAATAATGTAAAAAGCCCTAGGACAAAAACAGAAGCCTGGGCGGGGTGCGGTGGCTCACGCCTGTAATCCCAGCACTTTGGAAGGCTGTGGCAGGCGGATCATGAGGTCAAGAGATCAAGACCATCCTGGCCAACACGGTGAAACCCCATCTCTATGAAAAATACAAAAATTTAACTGGATGTGGTGGCGGGTGCCTGTAGTCCCAGCTACTCAGGAAGCTGAAGCAGGAGAATCGCTTGAACCCAGGAGGCAGAGTTTGCAGTGAGACAAGATAGCACCACTGCACTCCAGCCTGGTGACAGAGCGAGACTCCATTTCAAAAAAAAAAAAAGCAAGCCTGGGCAAAGATGACAGATATATAATTCACAAAAAAGGAAGGGCAATTGCTAATATACATAAGAAAGGCTCCTCTTGCAACCAAGCAAAGAAATACAATTTGAAATGCAGCGTGGTTTTAAATAGCTTATATGAGCAAATATTTAAAAATAATACACCGTCTGATAGAAGTGATATTAGTGGACACCCTTCTTTGTTCTTGATCTTGGGGAAGAGCATTGGTCTGTCACCATGAAGTATGTTGCTAGTTGTACATTTTTCATAGATGCTGTTGATCACATTGAGAAAGCTCCTTTCTATTCCTAAATTCCCTTTTGTTCCCTGTTTCTACAGTAATACATAATATTGGCAACAATGTAACAAAACGGACACACTGCACTCTCCAGTGGAAATGTAAGTTTGTATGCTCTCTCTAGAAGTCATTTTAACAATACATATGAAATATTTTAATGCCATATTTTATGTCAGTGCTTTTATTTGTACATATCTGACTTAAGAAAATCCGATATACAGTTAAAGATTTAATTGCAAAGATATTCATCACAATGCTATTTATGATAATGACAAATTAAAAGTAACATAAGGTCAATATTAGAATGGTTAAGATAATTATGGTCAAACAAAAAAGAATAATATGCAGCCATTCAATTTCTATTTACAGGCTGGGCGCAGTGGCTCATGTCTGTCATCCCAGCACTTTGGGAGGCTGAGGCGGGTAGATCACCTGAGGTCAGGAGTTTGAGATCAGCCTGGCCAACATAGTGAAACTCCGTCTCTACTAAAAATACAAAAATTAGCTGAGCTTGGTGGTGC
This sequence comes from Theropithecus gelada, assembly GCF_003255815.1. NCBI lineage: Eukaryota > Metazoa > Chordata > Mammalia > Primates > Cercopithecidae > Theropithecus > Theropithecus gelada. The sequence continues at coordinate 59,097,599 of NC_037685.1, read as the reverse complement.
ATGCCTTTAATCCCAACTACTCGGGAGGCTCAGGCAGGAGAATCGCTTGAACCTGGGAGGCGGAGGTTGCAGTGAACCAAGATCATACCACTGCACACCAGCCTGGGTGACAGAGGGAGACTCTGTTTAAAAAAAAAAAAAAAAAGGGCGGGCGCGGTGGCTCACGCCTGTAATCCCAGCACTTTGGGAGGCTGAGGCGGGCGGATCACAAGGTCAGGAGATAGAGACTATCCTGGCTAACATGGTGAAACCCCATCTCTACTAAAAATACAAAAAAATTAGCTGGGTATGGTGGTGGGCGCCTGTAGTCCCAGCTATTCTGGAGGCTGAGGCAGGAGAATGGTGTCAACCCAGGAGGCGAAGCTTGCAGTGAGCCGAGATCATGCCACTGCTCTCCAGCCTGGGTGACAGAGTGAGACTCCGTCTCAGTAATAATAATAATAATAATTCTATTTGCAAAGACTTTTTAATGCTATGGGGAAAAAAAGAAAAAAATATAATAAAGATTAAAGATCAGGTCTGGTCTGGTCCATGAACTTGGTTTCAGAGCCAGGTAAGTGAGGTGAAGGGATTCAAGGTGACAGGGTCAGTATCCCGGTCAGGGACATGACATTGGAACCAGAGATCTGAGTGAAGACTCACGTTACGGTCACAAGACCAGAACTCTGGGTTTAGTGAGGGAAGGGCTAGAAGAAAATAGGAAAAAAAGAAAGAGAGAGAGGTCATTAGTGGGGAAAGGTAGGCCAGAGAGCAGACAAAGACCACATGACCTTAATATGGAAAACAAAACGTTCTTGTGCGGGTCCACCCGTGCTCAGCCACTGAGAACTCCAGCTCTCCAGTTTTCTATATGCAGAGAAAAAAGACAGGAAGGAAATATGCCAAAATAGTCACAGTGATTTGGTCTGAGTGGTGAATTATGGCTGATTCTTTGTTCTTTTTATATTTTCAAATTTTTATAATAGCACAGAAATATTTTTAAGAATTTCTGACTACAGAAAATTGGTTTTTTAATTCCCTGTGCCAAGTTCAGAAATATACCCTCATGGGACAAGATAACTAAAAGAAGGAAACTACTTCAAGGTATGTCCTTTTAATCTCTAGCCCAATTCCCAATTGCTTTATAAATGGACTTTTCTCCCCAGATCTCCTCAGGGCATTGCAATCACCTATACCAACTTGAGAATTTTCAAAAATATGTTTTTTCAAACTGTTGTCTCAAGTTTGGCAGCTGATGGGTAATTTTTTTTCTTTAATAACTGCTCTTATATATTCATTCATTCACTGTTTCCATTAGCTGTTGAGGGTACTACAAAGTTGAAGTAAGTCTCTTTACAGATCTTATGTTCAGATTCCTTCTGTGGTATGTTTTCTTTCTCTTTCTTTCTTCCTGCTTTTCCTTCCTTCCTTCCTTCCTTCCTTCCTTCCTTCCTTCCTTCCTTCCTTCCTTCCTTCCTTCCTTCCTCCCTCCCTCCCTCCCTCCCTCCCTCCCTCCCTCTCTCTCTCTCTCTCTCTCTTTCTCTCTTTCTTTCTTTCTTCCTGTTTGTTTGTAGAGAGGGGTCTTGCTATGCTGCCAGGACTGGTTTCGAACTCCTGGGCTCAAGCAATCCACACACCTTGGCCTCCGAAAGTGCTGGGATTATAGGTACGAGCCACCATGCCTGGCCAGGTGGTATGTTTTCTAGGAATAGTGCAAATGAAGTGAGGTAGGAATCTTAAAAGAATGAGAGAATACTATAGAAGCCTGATTTCTGCCTGAAGAGATCAGGCTGACTTGGCAAAGGAGGTGACATTTGAACTTTACCTTAAAGTAAATGGATTCCACCAGGTAGAGAGGGGAGGGTGTCATAACCTTCTTGGGTCAAGAACTACGTGTATCTTGTTCACTACTGATTGCCAAGAAACTAGCGTTGGCCCTGACACCCAGTAGGTGTTGCACAAATATTTATTTAATGAAAGTTTGAGGGCAGGGTAGAGATAAGAGACGGCATAATCAAATTCTCAGGGGCAGAGAAACAAGGTTTATTCACACAAAAGCTAGTTAACTCTTGTGGAAGGATAAGCCATATGAATAGCAATACTGGAAATTTAAACTGGACAGCTATATTGAGTCATAGTTGTGTTAGATTAAAAAGTACTCAGTTAATAGATAATCATGATAGTGGTGGTCGGATGCAGTGGCTCACGCCTGTAATCCCAGCACTTTGGGAGGCTGAGGCAGGTGGATCACCTGAGGTCAGGAGTTTGAGACCATCCTGGCCAACATGCTGAAACCCCATCTCTACTAAAAATACAAAAAAAAAAATTAGCCAGGCATGGTGGCACACACCTATAATCCCACCTACTGAGGAAGCTGAGGCATGAGAATTGCTTGAACCCGGGAGGCAGAGATTGTAGTGAGCTGAAATCACGCCACTGCACTCCAGCCTGGGTGACAGAGTGAGACTCTGTCTCAAGAAACAAAACAAAACAAAACAAAACCAAACCATCTAAAAAAAACAAAAGAAAGAAAGAAAAAAGATAATCATGATGGTGGATGGAAATGTTAATCTGGAATGATTTCAAAATCAGTAGGATAGCTCAAAGGTGAATAAACCAGTTACAAATCTATTAAAAGAGAATTAGGGAAATGTGCACAGGGACTAGATATTTAATAATGTGGAAAAAATATTGTTCACTTCAGTGTGATAAAAATATTTTGATTTTCTTTTAGAGAAACATAAGAAAATATTTACAGAGAAAATGATCTGATGTGTAAATTTGCTTCTAAATCATTCTGGGGGTTGTGGGGTATTGGTCTAGATGAAACAAGCATGACCAGGTATTGAAAACTGATAAACCTGGGGGATGACAAAGGAACTTTCTGGGGTGATGGAAGTGTTCTGTGTGTTGGGTGGCAGTTAAACAGGTATATAGATTTATCAAAAAATCCATGCGTTTTACTTTTTTTTTTTTTTGAGACAGTCTCGCTTTGTAACTTAGGCTGGAATAAAGTGGCGCAATCTCGGCTTACTGCAGCCTCCACCTCCTGGATTCAAGCAATTCTTCTGCCTCAGCTTCCTGAGTAGCTAGGACTACAGGCTTCCGCCACCACGCCTGGCTAATTGTTGTACTTTTAGTAGAGATGGGGTGTTGCTATGTTGGCCAGGCTGGTCTCGAACTCCTGGCCTCAAGTGATCTGCCCACCTTGGCCTCCCAAAGTGCTGGGATTACAAGCATGAGCCACCATGCCCAACCTTTTTTATTTATTTTATTTTATTATTTTATTATTTTGAGACATAATCTTGCTCTGTCACCCGGGCTGGAGTGCAGTGGTGCGATCTCGGCTCACTGCAACCTCCGCCTCCTGGGTTCAAGTGATTCTCCTGTCTCAGCCTCCCAAGTAGCAGGGACTACAGGTGCACACCACCACACTGGCTAATTTTTGTGTTTTTAGTAAAGACAGGGTTTCACCATATTGGCCAGGCTGGTCTCAAACTCCTGACCTCAAGTGATCCACCCGCTTCGGCCTCCCAAAGTGCTGGGATTACAGGTGTGAGTCATTGCACCCAGCCTATTTATTTTTTTATTTGCATGCATTTTACTGTATATAAATTTGATGTAGAAAAGCTGGATGATGCATAGATTAGGTTCATTTTACAATTCCAATTTTTTTGTTTGATACTTTCCATAATAAAAGTTTAAAAAAAGGAAGAGAAAAGAGAGAAAAAAGGAAAGAAGCAGAAGGAAGAAGTCTGCTGCAGCACTGGAAGCAGGCAGATTATTGAAATTACAGTGTGCCATGGAACAAGAGAAGGCAGATGAAGAGTGACACCTTTCAAGTTAACACAGGTAATGAATCATTTCCAGGGAGAGGGTTCTACCTCTTGGAGCACTAACGCAGAACCCAGTATTGAAGAAAACCGGATGGGTTACTTTGACTCAAGCATTAAAAGGAAAGAGCACAAAAGAATTATTCCATCTTTTTCTGGCCCAGTTTCCATTAAAATGCCCACTTGATATTCTCATCCATAAACTTGCTACTCTATCATCTCTCAAGGTAAAAACGGTGAGAAGAAATTTTCTTTAATGTGCTTTTGGTTATAGGATTGAGACTTTCTCAGATGACTTAATAATACACCCAGGAGGAAAGGTATTTAGGGCTTTCTAGGGCAGGGTTTAATCCTAAAGCAATCTAGCAATGAGATTAGTGTTCCTGGATGTCTTGTTTCTGTCAAAACCACGTCCAAAGAACAGACTGTATTGCCATTCTCCTTTCTCTAGATTTCTGTTTTTATTTATTTATTTATTTTATTATTTTGAGATGTAGTCTCATTCTGTTGCCCAGGCTGGAGTGCAGTGGCGCAATCTCAGCTCACTGCAACCTCCGCCTCCCAGGTTCAAGTGATTCTCTGCCTCGGCCTCCCAAGGAGCTGGGATTACAGGCATGCACCACCACGCCCAGCTAATTTTTGTATTTTTAGTAGAGATGGGGTTTCACTATATTGACCAGGCTGGTCTCGAACTCCTGACCTTGTGATCCACGCTCCTTGGCCTCCCAAAGTGCTGGGATTACAGGCTAGGCGTGAACCACTGTGCCCAGCCCTGGCTTTTTTTTTTTTTGGTATTTTTAGTAGAAATGGGGTTTTGCCATGTTGACCAGTCTAGTCTCAAACTCCTGACCTCAGGTGATCGTCCCGTCTTGGCCTCCCAAATTGCTGGGATTACAGGTGTGAGCCACCACGCCTGGCCTGATTTTTGTTTTAATTGTTAATATTTAAAGGATAGCAATCTCTCTGGGTATACTTCTCTGCCAATTTGATATCATGATAGCTAAAAATCTATGTTGCTTAAAGCAAAAGTTAGGTAGCAGCAATGGTGGAGGGGTTTTCATGACAAGGTTCACTGGTGTTGAGCATGTACAACTGTAAACATGTGATCCTCCTGCTTCAGCCTCTGGAGTAGCTGGGACTCCAGGCACGCCACCACACCTGGCTAATTTTTAAAATTCCTTCTAGAGATGGTGTCTTGCTACATTGCCCAGGCCAGTCTCGAACTCCTGGACTCCAGTGATCCTCCAGCTTTGCCTCCCAAAGCAGTGGGATTACAGGCACGAGCCACCTTGCCTGGCCCCATGCTTCTTTCCTACTCTCAGAATGCTTGTTTGACCAGGATGGGGCCCACTTTCCTCACTTAGCCGTATGGCTTTTGGGGAGCTGAGTCCTAGCCCCAGCTCCAGGAGCAAGGCTGCTTAATCAAAGGAAATCCTGAACCTGTACCCTCAACAGTGAATGGTTCAGAAATTAACTTCTGTCTCTTTCCTCTACTTAAATGGAAACTCCAAGAGGGAGAGGATGTTTATCTGTTTTGCCAAGAACCTAGAACAATGCCTGGCACATAGTCCTTTTTTTCTTTTTCTTTTTTTTTTTTTGAGACGGAGTCTCATTCCGTCGCCCAGGCTGGAGTGCAGTGGCACGATCTCAGCTCACTGGAACCTCCATCGCCCGGGTTCAAGCGATTCTCTTGTCTCAGTCTCCCAAGTAGCTGGGATTACAGGCACCTGCCACCATGCCTGGCCAATTTTTATATTTCTAGTAGAGGTGAAGTTTTGCCATGTTGGCCAGGCTGGTCTTGAATTCCTGAGCTCAAGTGACCTGCCTGCCACAGCCTCCCAAAATTCTGGGATTATAGACGCAAGCCACTGCACCTGGCCCTTACTTAGTAACTATTTAATGGATTCATTTTTCATTCCTCCTCAGCAAACATTAATTGAGCATATGTAAGACTGAAAAAGTCTAGTAGGGATGACTAGACATGTAAACAATTGCCTAATAATGCACGCTGGTAAACACCATCATCAAGTCATACATGAGGCTGAGGGAGTCCTGAAGGAGAGGTCAGGACTTCGGCCAAGCTTCCCAGAGCTTCTGACATTGAAGTGCATCTTGGAGGATGAGCAGAGATTTGCCAGGTGAAGAATTAGGGCAAATGTAATCTGACCATGTAACTTGTTCAAACCAGGACACTTGGGCGGGTGGAGGGGGAGGGGGTTAATTAATAATTACACCAGACAATAGGCGTAAACAGAGATTGTTCTGGGCAAACCAGGCCACATGGTCACTCTTGGCAGAAGGAGCAATGTGGGCAGATTTGGAAGATGGTGGAAGCCCTTGGGAAAGGCAAAAGTTCAGCGTGTTGAATGAGTGTGGCCTGCGGGAGGAGGGCTGAGCTGGAGTGGTGGGCTGGCCGGAGTGAGAGGGTGCAGTTCTCGCAAAGAGCTTCAACTTGGTCCCCTGGCAATGAGAACCTGTGGAGGTTTGTCCACAGGGTAGCAGTGGGACCAGACTTACAGTCACTCTGGCAGGGCATAAAGAACTGGAGGGCACAGACTAGAGGCTAGAGGTGAGGCAGGAGGCTGGACAGTGGTTTTTTTGGGGAATGATGGGCCCTGATCTCAAGCAGCAGGCGGATGGGGCTTCAGAAGGAAATATGTACACCTGAGGGGGAACATTCCTGGGGTGGAACTGACTGGCCTGCAAGCGGGGACGGGAGGGCTGGGAAGGAAAAGAAGAAATGATGATGCTTAAATTTCCAGCCTGGGTGACTGACTGGTGGTGTGGGCTCTCCGTCCCCATCAGTGGTGACAAGTAGAGAATGACCTCAGCTGTCTGGCTGACTCAGAGTTGACAGGGAGTAGATACAGGAAACTCAGTCTTGCAGGGACCAAGGGCCCAGCCAAGTGGCCAATCCAAAAGCTGAGTCACGAAGCCAAAGGGTCAGCACAGATGGAAAAGGAGACAAGGTGTGGGGGGGAGCAGGGAAGTCCGTGAGTGAGAAGTGTGGAAGCAGACGGGCAGGGAAGCCGTATTGGAAGCCAGGTGTCATGTTGATTCGCAAGCAGGCTTCGTGCATTTGCGCCCTTTATTCAGAAGGCAGCAGGGGATCCCTAGGCTGATACATGGAAGTATCAATAAGCCGTGGCCCCCAGGGTGCACACGTGGACTGTAGGAGCAGAAGAGTGGATGTGTAAGCAGGTCACAGTCTTGGAAGTGATGGTGCTCTGGGGACTTGGAGGAGGAGGGAAATCGGTGTAAATTAACAAATTGGCGTTCTGTTTTGTCCTCAAGTCCCTTGTGAGGGTTTTTTTTTTTTAAGATTCTTTAGTTTTTGATTGTGATAAAATCACACAATATTTATCATTTTAGCCATTTGTCAACATACAATTCAGCAGCTTTAAATACATCCACAAGGTTGTACGTCTATCACCATTATTTATACCCCAACTTTTTCATCATCCCCAACAGAAACGCTGTACCCATTAAACAATAACTTCCCCTTATTCCCTCTCTGATAATCTCTACTTTCTATTTTTATGAATTTGACTATTCCAGCTATCTCATATTAATATAAGTGAAATCATACATTAGTCCTTTTGTGTCTGGTTTATTTCACTTAACAAAATGTTCTCCATGTTCATCCATGTCATAGCATATATCACAATTTTATTTTTTTTTCTTCTTTTTTTTAAAAAATAGGTCTTGTTATGTTGCCCAGGATGGCCTCAACCTCCTGACCTCAAGCAGCCTCCTGAGTAGCTAGTACTACAGGCATATGCCATTGCACCCAGTCTTCATTCCTTTTTATGGCTGAGTAATATTCCGTATACATGTGTGTACCACATTTTAAGTTTATCCATTCATGCATCATTGAACACTTGGGTGCTTCCACCTTTGGACTATTATTGTGAATAATGCTACTATGAACGTGAGTGTGCAAATATCTGTTGGATTGCCTACATTCAGTTCTTTTGGATACATACCCAGACATGGAATTGCAGAATCATATGGCAATTTTATGCTTAATTTTCTTAAGAACTGCCATACTGTTTTCTTCACCATTGGCTGCACCATTGTGTATTCCTACCAGCAATTTCTCCACTTGTTGTAGAGAAAAGGGTTACAATTTCTCTGCATTTATCTACATCTTTGCTAATGCTTGTTAGTTTCATATATATATAGCTATCCTAATAGGTCCTTGTGAGTTTATTTGTTTGTTTGTTTTTTTGAGTAAGTCTGTCTCCCTTGCACCAAATGTGTTCCTTGATAGAAAAATTGAGCTTCAGGTCTGACAACTGAAGACTTGTCTCTGGACTCATGACCCACTCTGTGCTGTCCTATCTCAGCTGCCCTTTCTCTAAGGCTTTGGGTACATACACCAGCAAAGAAATTTATGTGGGAGTTTTCACTAATTTATGTAAGAGTCTTACAACACTCTTTACACACTATATCTTGGAAAATCTTTAAGTAGGGCACTAGTGATGTTAAGTGGGAGAACCAAGACTAGATTCCTCCAAAGAGACACTTCATTTAGACCATATTTCATCGTTTTGTGAGGGGGCTCATGGCAATGTTATGAATGGACCTCAGGGAGGTGCCAACATGATTTCCAAAGGCCTGATTATGCCTGTAACACAGTGGATGGCTTAAAGAGCAAAGACAGAGAGCCTCACAATGCCTCCATGTCATCAGTTCCCATGATATCGATGGCAACTCTATCAAGGTGAAAAGAGAGCAAGAAGCTACTGGGCTGATAACCTTGAAACACTGTTTTTATTATAAAAGTAATACATTTTCAATATGAAATGTTAAACAAAAATGAAGTACACAAAAAAGAAAGGGAAAGCCTCTATAATTCTACTCCCCAGAATTAATCACAATAGTTAAATTTATAATCTTCCAAATATTGGGTATAAAATTATACCTGTTCTCGTAATTACATCTTATCTTGAAATTTGCTGTTTCTTTTTAACTTAATAATAGATTGTGGATGTGTTTTTGAGCCAGACACTTATACCCTTAATTTTTTTTTTTTTTTTTTTTTGAGACAGGGACTTGCTCTGTCACCCCACCTAAAGTGTAGTGGTGTGATCACTGTTCACTGCAGCCTTGACCTTCTGGGCTCAAGTGAACCTCCTTCCTCAGCTTCCCAAGCAGCTGGGACTACAGGCGTGTGCCTCCACGACTGGGTAATTTTAATTTTTCTTAGAGATGGGTGTCTCACTATGTCGCCCAGCTGGTCTGGAACTCCTGGGCTCAAGTGATCCTCCTGCCTATGCCTCCCAAAGTGTTGGGATTACAGGTGTGAGCCACCGAGCCTGGCCCTGTCTTAATCTTTTGAAGGCTTAAATAATATTCACTTGTGTGGATGCATTGACATTTATTTAACCATTCACTATGACAATCAGTGCTTCCAGAGAGCGTGCTTGAACATATTATCTTCATGCTCGAACATATTATCTTCATGCTCGAACATATTATCTTCATGCTCGAACATATTATCTTCATGCTCTTGTGTGATGGGCTTAGATTTTAAAAGAATAACAAGACTTAGCAATGTGATTTAGGTAACACTCTGCAAAAAAAACATTAAAGATGCCTACAGCAGGTTGAGTGTCCCTAATCAGAAAATCTGGAAATTAAAATGCTCCAAAATCCAAAACTTTTTGAGTGCTGACATGACATTGAAAGGAAATGATCATAGGGCATTTCAGGTTTGGGATTTTCAGGTTTAGGATGCTCAGCCGGTGAGGACAATGCAAATATTCCCAAATCTGAAAAAAAATCATAAATTCAGAAGACTCCTGGTCCCAAGCATTTCGGGTAAGGGATAGTCAGCCTGAATTTTGACTGTGCCTTGGTGTTTATGCAACACTGTTACAAGACACTGACCTGTGATTTAAGAAGTAACTGACCAACTGAAAGGGTCAGGGTCTTTCCCAAGTTTAACTTTCTAACCCCTGTGCCAAACTGCCTCTTAGCTTCCTCTGAAGACTCATATAATAGGCTTTATCATTATGTAACCATTTTAAGTGCACAGTTAAGTGGCATGAAGGATTTTTTTTTCTTTTTTTTTTTTTTTGAGAGGGAGTTTCACTCTTGTTGCCCAGGCTGGAGTGCAATGGCATGATCTCAGATCACCGCAACCTCCACCTCCCAGGTTCAAGCGAGTCTCCTGCCTCAGCCTCCCGAGTAGCTGGGATTACAGGCGTGCACCACCACACCCAGCTAATTTTGTGTTTTTAGTAGAGATGGGGTTTCTTCATGTTGGTCAGGCTGGTCTCGAACTCCCAACCTCAGGTGATCCACCTACCTCGTCCTCTCAAAGTGCTGGGATTACCGGCGTGAGCCACCATGCCTGGCCGTATTAAGGACATTTACGCTGTTGTGCAACCATCCATCTATCTCCACAATTCTTTTCATCTTGGAAAACTGAAACTCTGTGCCCATTAAACTATAACTCCCCCTGCCCTTCTCCTCAAGTCCCTGGCAACTGCCATTGTCCTTTCTGGCTCTATGAATTTGACTATTCTAGGTATCTCATACAAATGGAATACTGTATGGAATCATATAGTATTTATCATTTTGTGACTGGTTTATTTCACTTAGCATAACATCCTCAAGGTTCGTTCATGTTATAGCATGTGTCGAAATACCATTTCTTGTTAAGGCTGAATAATAATCCATTGTATGTTTATATTACATTTTGTTTCTTTCTTCTTCTGTCAGTGGACATGTGGGTTATTTCCACCCCTTGGCTGTTGGAAATTCATTACCTTTTGAGTCAAGGAATCACAAGCTATTTTGACTGAAGTGTCCTGTTAAGAACAGGTGAAGAAAGATTCCAGGTGAACAACCACGCATTCCTTTTATCTCCTTTGTCCTGTGGGCTTGGTCTGGTGCTGAGAACTTATGTACAGTATCATATTTAATCCTTTCAACAACATGATGAGGTAGGGATCTTCACCATTGTATAATGAGGAAACTGGAGCTGAGAAGGTTAAGAGCTTGTTCAGAATCACAAACTGGCTGGGCATGGTGGCTCATGCCTGTAATCCTAGCACTTTGGGAGGTTGAGGCGGGCTGATCACCTGAGGTCTGGAATTCAAGACCAGCCTGAACCCCATCTCTACTAAAAACACAAAAATTAGCCAACCGTTGTGGTGCACGCCTGTAATCCCAGCTACTCGGGAGGCCAAGGCAGGAGAATCGCTTAAACCTGGGAGGCGAAGGTTGCAGTGAGCAAAGATCGCATCAGTGCACTCCAGCATGGGTGACAGAGTGAGACTAAGTCTCAAAAAAAAAAAAATCACAAACTCAACATCCTGCATGTGTGTTTGTGTGTGTGTACGGGGGGAGTCAATCAAGCCTTTGGACACCCTAAGTCTTAACTTGAAACCCTGTAGTATTTCAGGGTCAACTATTTCTACAATTGAGCTTTATAAACTTTGACTTTCCCATATTCATTATTTTGTTGTATATTTCCTGTTTCCCAGGAACACTTAACAATAGAATCCTTAAGATTCAAAACTCCTTGCTGTTTACCAGCAACAGACGAGAGGAAGAAGTGGCTCTGGGGACATTGTATGCCAGTCTGCGGCAGGCTGGCTGGAGAAGCAACCCTGGTTGCAGCTTTGGAGAGACAGATGTGCATTTACTTTTACCTGGAAAACCTATGAAAAAAAATTCTCGTAAATCTGTTGTTTGTGTATCCTCAAGGTTTGTGCCAGAAAGCAGATATATCTGCTCCTGTGTGTAATTGTTGTTAAAAAACACAAAAAGGAAATAAAAGTCCACAACATACCTGGCAGAATTGACCAGAGGGAATTGGGAAAGGCCAAAGTAAATTCTTCTAAAAAATAAGCAAGCAAGGGAGAGGAGCTTGGAGGAGCAAGTGCTCTCCCTGTGCTGGGGAAAAGGCAGCGACAGGACCACCTCGTGGGCAGGTGCGGGCACTGATCACGTGATGGACTGGAGTCTACTGCATCTGTTTTCTCTTTGGGTCTTGAGGATGGAGTGGCAGGAACACGAGAACAGTGAGAAATTTTGAGGTTCACTTCCCTTCTTCCACCTCTCACTTCCCCCATAACCTCTTCCTTTTGATAGTGCTGGAAAAACAACCCAAGGCCAGCCCTCTTGAAGCAGCCAAATAGATGCTTGTCCTTTACTTCATGTATAAAGAGATTGTTTTCTTTCTTCACCCAGAGAGTCAGAGCTAATGAAAGTGGAACATAAGTACCCTGAGAGAGGCCGAAGGAGGGAGTGTGGGGGTTCAAGTGTATGATCTACTTAGGCAGAGAGGAATCAGAGTTAAACTAGGCTCAAAATACATCACTTTTTTTTTTTTTTTTTTTTTTTTTTTTGAGACAGAGTTTTTCTTTGTTGCCCAGGCTGAAGTGCAGTGGTGTGATCTCGGCTCACTGCAACCTCCGCCTCTTGGGTTCAAGCGATTCTCCTGCCTCAGCCTCCTGAGTAGCTGGGATCACAGGTGCGTGCAACCACACCCAGCTAATTTTTGTATTTTTTAGTAGAGATGGGGTTTCATCATGTTAGTCATGCTGGTCTCGAGCTCCTAACCTCATGATCTGTCAGCCTCGGCCTCCCAAAGTGCTGGGATTACAGGTGTGAGCCGCTGGGCCTGGCCAATACATTACTTTTAAAACTAAAAAAAAAAAAAAAAAGTAAACTGTGCCCCAGTAATTTAAAAATAATGTCACATAAATATGTCTTTTTAAGTTTTAAAAATACTCAATTTACTGAAGTTTTGAAATAGTTGTACATTCGTATGTGTAACTAAAAAAGTATACAGTAAAAATTCCCTCCTGTACCTTCTCCCCTAGTTCCCACTTCCTCATTCCAGGAAATCACCGTTAACAGTTTCTTGTGTATATGACAGGAGTTTCTTCATGCTAAATATATTTTGGAATTTTTTATTTGGTTTAACATTGCTGTGCTTAGCTATATATATATATGTATAAATTTAAAGAAGAAGTAGAAACCATGTGTATTTTCATCAGCTGAGGACTCAGCTTGAACATTTCAGGAAACCCCAACGTGGCACATTACCTCTCCCTAGGTACCCTAGGTAGGCTGATGAAGGTCAAGTGGCAAGGAGGCCCTGTGGGTGCTAAAATGCAAATCTGAATGTCAAAGTGACAGCAAAATGACAAGGTAGAGCCAAAGGTTTACCATACAAACTCCAACAAATGGTTAAACCCTGGTAAAACATATAGAAAAGCTACTCTGAAAAATTTGAGAGGTAGGTAGTAGAGAGAAGGCAAGATGAAGGAAGACGTATCCATAGGAGAACTCTTAAGGGCACAAATAAATAAAATCAGAGTTGGGAATGGGGAAGTTAGACCTAGATGCTGGAGGCTTCTTGGAGGCCAGAGGATGTTTCAGTTTCTTGTGCTATTTCTTTTTTCCTGATAAACTTTCTAATTAGAGCTGAGCAAATGCTGAAAGAAAATGGGAAACTCCAACTCGAAGAAGGGATTCAGAGAAGCAGGCAGAATATCTGTTAGTGCTTGAGGAGCCTTGACGTGTACTGTGTTATTTGGAGAAGATAAAACATCCCTGTGTATCAGAATTATTTTACTTTTATTTGCTCTGGAGTGGGACATACTTAAAGCATAGGTGTTCATCAGTTTCAATTCATTCAGTAACAAGTATTTATTGAGCACTAACTGCCAGGATGGGACCAGGCATTAGGCCAGGTCTCCTTGAGAAGGTGACATGTGAGTTGAAGTCCCATGCCAAAAGCTTACTGTGTGAAGAAGGAGGGAGAGTGTTCCGGGGAGAAGGAAAGGCCAGTGCAAAGGCTCAGAGGTGCTGCGGAGCTTGTTAGTGTTTGAGGAACAAGTGGGAGCAACATAGTGCATGAGGGGAGAGAGGTAGGAGATGAAGCTGGAAAGACAGGGAGAGGAGGAGGGAGGGAGAAGAGGAGGAGGAGATGGAGAAAAAGAAAGAGAAGAACAAGAAGAATGAGGAGAAAGAGGTGAAGAAGAAGAAGAGAAGAGGAAGAAGAGGAGGACGAGGGAGAAGAGGAGGAGGAAGGGAAGAAGAAGAAGGGAAGAAAGGAGTAGAGAAGACTCTAGTATGTAGTAACTTTTTTTTTTTTTTCTTCAATAGAGACAGGGTTTTACCATGTTGCCCAGGCTGGTCTGTAACTCCTGGGTTCAAGCGATCCACTTGCCTGGCTTCCCAAAGTGCTGGGATTACAGGCGTGAGCCACCACGCCCTGCGGGGATACCTTTCCAAATGCTTTCATTAGACACTCTTCTTCTGTGAAAAGTGGGAGACAGAAAGAGAGATAGCTGGCTGGGCGCGGTGGCTCATGCCTGTAATCCCAGTACTTTGGGAGGCCGAGGAAGGTGGATCAGCTGTAGTTAGGAGTTTCATATTTAGTTTTCACATTTAGGAGTTTCATGGCCAACATGGCGAAACCCCATCTCTACTAAAAATATGAAAAAATTAGCCGGGAGTGGTGGTGGGTGCCTGTAATCCCAACTACTCAGGAGGCTGAGGCAGGAGAATTGCTTGAACTTGGGAGGTGGGGGTTGCAGTGAGCCAAGATTGTGCCATTGCACTCCAGTCTGGATGGCAAGAGCCTCAAAAAAAAAAAAAAAAAAAAAAAAAAAAAAAAAACTCCACCTCAAAAAAAAAAAAAAAAAAAAAAAAAAAGAAAAAGTCCACATAAAAAAAAAAAACAAAACAAAACATGTAGAACATGTTGACAAACTGAAACACAAACATGATCCCTTCTGATTGCTCAATTACTCAGCAATGTATTGTATATATCTAAATCCTGTTTACTTAGTCAATAAATACTAAGTACCTCTGAGGCAAGATGAAGGAAGACACTGTATCCATAGGAAAAACTCTAAGGGCACAAATAAAGAAAATCAGAGTTAGGAATGAGGAAGTTAGACCTAGATGCTAGAGGATTCTCGGAGTCCAGAGGATGTTTCATTTTCTTGTGCTATTTTTTTTTTTTTTCTGATGAACTTTCTCATTAGAGCTGAGCAAATGCTGAAAAGAAAATGGGGAACTCCAACCCGAAGAAGAGATTCAGAGAAGCAGGCAGAATATCTGTTAGTGCTTGAGGAGCCTTGAAATGTATCGTGTTGGTTGGAGGTCAGTAGTTCGAGACCAGCCTGGCCAGCATGGTGAAACCCTGTCTCTACTAAAAATACAAAATCAGCTGGGTGTGGTGGCTCATGCTTATAATCCCAAAATTAATCCGTCTCAAAAAAAGAAAAAGGGCTTGAAAAGTAAGTCACTGATTTGTTGATGCAAGCCAATAAAACAATTACTGTTTTGATTGACATCTGTTGCTGGATGGCTGGATGATATTAATGAATGCCACCAAGCAGGTTGATTCCTTCAACTATTAAGAGGTTGGGTAAAGAAGTGGAGAGACCACAGGTTTTAGAGTCAGAGCCTTTGTGTGGATCCTGGCCCTGTATGTGCTGGTTAGTGCAATGATGAATGTTATACTCCCTTGTGTGTAAAATAAGTATGAAATGATGGATCTGTAAGGTCATTGTAAGGGTTACATTGGAATATGTATCTGAAGTACTAAGCAGGTGGCTGGCACATAGCAGAGGCTCATTAAATCTGGAGGAGCAAGCTGGCAGCCTGAGGGCTGTATTTGCCCACCCCAACTTTTTTTTTGAGATGGAGTCTCTCTCTGTTGCTCAGGCTGGAGTGCAGTGGCGTGATCTTGGTTCACTGCAAGCTCTGCCTCCCGGGTTCACGCCATTCTCCTGCCTTAGCCTCCCAAGTAGCTGGGACTACAGGTGCCCGCCACCACGCCCAGCTAATTTTTTAGTAGAGACGGGGTTTCACCATGTTAGCCAGGATGGTCTTGATCTCCTGACCTCGTGATCTGCCTGCCTTGGCCTCCCAAAGTGATGGGATTACAGGCGTGAGTGACTGTGCCTGGCCCCCAACTTTTAAAATGTTGACTTTGAATGTCCATTCTAATCTCTCCATTTTGTGTTGAGTGCCAGACACTATTTGAAACATGTTTTATCCTTGTAACATAATTGTTACCCTTATTTTCCAGATGAGGAAAGTGAAACAAAGAAATACCTATTTGAGTATTTTTTTTTGTAGCTTAAACCTTCATGCAAGTCCCAAAAGAGTCGGTGCCTCTCAACCTCATCCTGCCAGAATCAAAATAAAATACTTTTACAAAGCTGGTGTAGTAGAGTGGACACAGGTGTGGCTCCAGGAGCTAGGTTCAAACCTTAGTTCCACTGCTTACTAGTTAGTTGTGCAACCCTGGAAAAGTTATCTCTGTACCTTGGTTTCCTTATCTAAACGTGGGGATAATCATAACACCTGCTTCATCGGGTTGTTGTGAAGCTTGGATAAAATGGTTACACCCCTTCTTGGACCTCTCCCCACCACTTTCTTTCCCAACCCATTACAAGCAAAGCTTCACTCATTTATGTGAGCTGGTGTGAACCCACATGCCTTCAGGGAGAAGAGAGGTGGCAGAACTATATAATAAAGTGACTTATGTTAAACTGTTGAACAGAATGAGTAACGGAAAATTTGAGGCAGACTGTAAGGAACTGGAGAGTGTAGGCTTGTGTAAAGGTATGAAAATGAAAAAATTATAAAATGCTGTGCTGACTAAATGGATTAAGGTTGGACATAGTTCATTTACTTGCCTAGTCCCTGAGGCATCTGGGCATATTTTGTAGTTTGCATATTCAAGAAGGCCCAAAAGGAGTCAGTTTTACACAAACTCATCTTTTGCTAGGCACAGGGAAGCTCTTTGTAAAGCTGATTACACAGCTGTGTAAAGCTGTGTTCTAAAGCCAGATTACCCTTTCCAAGCTCAGGGTCCAAAAGTGTGGCATTTCAGCCAAACTTACTCTCCAACTGCATGACATATGGTAAAGAACGCTCAGTGCAACACCTAGCACATAGATTCAAGAATCTCTCTCTTATGTTTGTTGCCTCTCCAGTCGACCATAGGAGACAAGGCATTGTGAGGCTCTGTGATGAGGTTTCATGATTTTACCTGTGAATTTAGACAGCTCCAACATCAGCTAGACACGACTCCAGATAATTCTAACAGAAATCCATTTTATTTCTTTTTAAATTTACGTTTTATTTTTGAGATGGAATCTTGCGCTGTCGCCCAAGCTAGAGTGCAGTAGCGCAATCTCGACTCACTGGTTTTTCCCAGGTTCATGCGATTCTCCTGCCTCAGCCTCCCCAGTAGCTGGGATCACAGGTGCTCACCACCATGCCCAACTAATTTTTGTAGTTTTAGTAGACACGGGGTTTCTCCATGTTGGCCAGGCTGGTCTCGAACTCCTGACTTCAAGTGATCCACGCACCTTGGCCCCCCAAAGTGCTGGGATTACAACAGCAAGAGCCATCGCGCTGTATTTTTGAGACAGGGTTTCGGTCTGTCGCTCAGGCTATGGTGCAGTGGCTCAATCATGGCTCACTGCCACCTGGATCTCTTGGGCTTAAGTGATCCTCCCACCTCGCCTCCCAAGTAGCTGGGTCTATAGGTATGTGCCACCATGCACCACTGATTTATTTTTACTTTTAGTAGAGACAAGGTCTCACTATGTTGCCCAGGCTGGTCTTGAACTCCCTGGTCGCAAGGAAGTTGGTCTTGAGCTCAAGCAATCCTCCTGTCTCAGCCTCCCAAAATGCTGGGATTACAGGCCTGAGCCACTGTGCCCAGCCTAGAAATTTATTTATTTATTTATTTTCGAGAGACAGTCTCACTCCGTCACCCAGGCTGGGGTGCAGTGGCGCAATCCCAGTTCACTGCAACCTCCACCTCCAGAATCCAATCTATTCTTGTGCCTCAGCCTCCTGAGTAGCTGGGATTACAGGCGTGCACCGCTGCACCCGACTAATTTTTGTATTTAGTAGAGACGGGACTTCACCATGTTGGCGGGGCTGGTCTTCCAACTCCTGACCTCAAGTAATCCAACCGCCTCCGCCTCCCAAAGTGCTGGAATTACAGGTGTAAGCCACCATACCAGGCCTAGAAATTCACTTTAGAAAGGCCTTGTTCTTATATAAACTTACATGTAAAGCCGGTGGCTTTTGTTCCTGTGACACGTTAGGATTAATGGACAAGGAGGTGTATGGGTGGTTAGCGGGATGGAGGCAGGGCTAAAATTCTGGCACATCAGATCTGTTTGCTGGAATAGAACAGCAAGGGGAAAGGACAGGATGACCACAGCTGTTTTCAGGATGGGCAGACAGACGGGCATGGGGACACTCGGACAAAGCCCAGGTGGGCCCTAGAGGGCTAAGATGTAGAAACCCTTGTCCAAACAGGGGTTAGAAAAGAGCAAGAAAGACTTCAGGTGGGTGATGCTTGCAAGTCTAGAGAGGGAAGCCCCTGGCTGGGGTATCAGGGCTCTGGGCTTCCATGGAGGCAGGCGCTTGGAGAACCAGGCCGGCTACCATGGGACTTAGCTATATTCAATCTGCATTCTCCCCCCAAGCAAGCTTATAATGGAATCACTATGGAAACAGTATTCATGTACCAGAAGTCTATTTTTCACTTAAATTTTGTTTGAATGCTTTGTTTTTGAGTGCTTTGAACCCGTGAGGTGAGGCACTTCTGATTTTACAGCTCTGCCTGAATTCAGATCCTCAATCCCACTGAATTAGGGGAACCCAGAAAAGTACCCCATCACGAGTTCACCAATCGAAGATACCACAAGCTTTCTAACATAGTAATTTATGAAGTTATTCTACTCACTTGAGCTGCTTTCTCAAATAGGAAAAAATAAAGCTGAGCTGCCAGGCATGAAGAACAGGGTGCAAATATGAATTTTAGAAAAGGAGAAAAGAGGAACTACCCATGCCAGTAGCCAGCACTGCCTAAGGATTTCTCACAGGGCATTCTTCTTGCTTGCGGGCTTCTTGTCTCTGGTAATATCATCATCACTGCTGGCTTGAGATCTTTCCTATTTTGCAGCTCAATGTGCAGATATTTAGAAGCCTGTTATAAATTTACGGCCAATAGGCCAGCAGGATTCGCTCCTCTCCTTCCCCCATTACTTATCTTTCTTCTTAATTCAACGAGTTAAACATGTGTAATTCGTTCTTTGCCTCTTCATTTTTATTTAATTATTTTGTCTTTTTCTAAGTTGTGTTTGACTCCGGTGATTCATCCAATATACGTAAAAAGAAACAAACCAAGTGCTTGGGTAACCCGGGTTATCTTAACTGTACAGAGCAGGTTTCCTCCCACTCCGCGCGTAGTTACCCAGATCATCGCCTCCGTTTTCTGTTTAGGCAGCGGGGGCTCGCCGTCCCCTCGCCCGCGGTGGGTGTCGCAGCTGGTCCCCTCGAGGTTCTCCCAGGTCGCCGCCGCCTCCCTCGCCCCCGCGCCTCCCCGCCGCGCCCCTTCCTACGCAGGGCCTCTAAGCGCCCGGCTCTAGGACCGCAGGGACGCGGGCAGGAGGCGGTGCCCGCCTTCGGTCCTGCCCTCTGCCGCGCGCGGGGTGGGGCCGGGCCGGAGTTCCCCGCCTCGCGCTCGCCGGCCGCGGAGGGGGC
Organism: Theropithecus gelada; assembly: GCF_003255815.1. Taxonomy (NCBI): domain Eukaryota; kingdom Metazoa; phylum Chordata; class Mammalia; order Primates; family Cercopithecidae; genus Theropithecus; species Theropithecus gelada. The sequence continues at coordinate 59,078,226 of NC_037685.1, read as the reverse complement.
GCCGAGGGGTGGGCGGGGCTGCGCCGCCGGGCCGCGCTGCTGCCTGGCAGGCCGGGCATTAGGGCCTCGGCGGAGCCCGCTCCCCTGCGCGCTGGGCGGGGTGGGCGGCGGGCGGCTTCGCGGGCAGGCGCGGGCCCGGAGGCAGCGGCTGCGTCCTGCGCTGGGGCGGAGCCGGGGGCGGGCCGGCGGCCGGCAGGCGGGGGCTGGGGCCCGAGGCCGGGAGTGCCTGAGCGCCGGCGGCGACGACGGCAGCGGCGGCCCAGCGGGCTCGGTGCGTGGGTCCGCGGCGGCTCGGGGTCCGCCCGCGGGCTGCGGTGCGAGCGGGCGGCCCGGCTCTCCTCCTCCCCCGCCCGCCGCCGCCGCTGTGATTGGGTGGAAGATGGCGCTGGCCGGATGGAAATCCTAATGACAGTCTCCAAATTCGCCTCCATCTGTACCATGGTAGGTGCCGCGAGCGGGCGGCAGGGGCAGCCGGGACCTCTCGGACGGGCGGGCGGCGCTGGAGCCGCCTCTCCCGGTGGCTGCCCGCAGGGCCTAGCGCGGAGGCGGGCGGGCGGCCCAGGCGGGGGCGGTTGGACGGCGAGCAGGCGGGGAGCGCGGGGGTGAGCGGCCCAGGCGGCTGGGGAGGGGGCGCCGCCTGGTGGGCCAGGGCGGCGCGAGGGTGGCGGTGAGGGGGCGACTGTGCCGGACGTGGCGTGGGGCGGGCACCGGCCTCCGGGAGCCCCCGGCTGAACTGCTGGGGTGCGCTTAGGGCGCGGGGCCGAGAGCCGAGGCGGGCTGGGCCTGTGGCGGGGCGAGGGGTGGGCGCGCGCGAGTCGGAGCGCGGCCCCGGGCCGGGGTCGCCGGCGAGGGGGCGCGGAGCCGCGCGGGCTGCGTTTCCTCCTGGTCGCGCGCCGAGCGGGAGGGGTCCCCGGGCGGGGTGGGGGTCGGCGGGCAGGAAGGAAGGGTCTCGGCCGTGGCGGGCAGCGCTCTTTCCCGCCTGGGAGAGGACGGAAGTCAAGTGCAGATTTCCTCGCGCCGCTGGCTGGGCCGAGTCCCCGACCCCGCGCTGGGGGAAAGGGGCGTGTGTGAAGGTGGAAAGTTTAAATAAGTACTGTTGAAATTCTCTCCATTTTCTCCTCTGAGAGGCACATGCTCTCCCGTTTCCAGCCGTGTGTCCAGGTGGCAGTCTTGTCTCTGGGAATGCACGTTAATCTTGAAAAGCAGCATTAGCTTTCCTGTCATTTATTTACTTCAGCCCACCAGACACATCTGTATGTGGCTGGAGCTAGGTGTGTCTGTGCGGGGACCGCCTGCCAAGGCGACGGTATTTGTTTTCCTAGGGCGTTTAAATAGACTGTAAGGGAAAAGTGCTAATGCCCGCTGGAAGTCCCGAATTAAGCAAAACGTGGGCGCGTTTGAAACTTGGTGTTTTGTGCGTGGCCAGAAGGACCACAGTTTTCCACATGATGAGACAAATTCGTTTCATTAGCTCCTCATGAGCTTATATGTAGGGATCATAATTTATGAGTCATCACCGAAAAAAGTTAGTTCTTTGCAACGTGGGCCTAGTGGTTGTTATTAAAGACTTCTGAAATCTTGTGTTTCATGTCTCACTGGCCCTATTTATGCAACTAATTTCATATAGGAGCTCCCCAAGCAATTTTCCGTCCAAGGGTTGTACATTGTATATATTTTTCTTTAAGGAGTGGTGAATCAGATCTGAAAGATGCTTTAAAAGCAGATTCTCTGCTGCACGCTGAGGAACAGTACAAAAAATGGCTGAAATCAGGTGGACATAAAATCGACAGTATTAAAGAAATCATACTGAAGGATGAATCATTGAAGACTCCATTTCCCAACTGGATGATTGTTCTTTCTCACAGTTTACATTTTAGGAAAGCATTGGTATTAAATGGACTATGTTAAAATGATTTTCGAGGATTGTTTGGGCTATTTATTTTTAGATATGCCAATTATTAGTCAGTTGTAAAAGGAACGCGATAATTAGGTCTTTTACAGTGACAATTTTGCCAGATTGCTGAGCTACACACATTGTGTGGGTCATAGTTCGTTGTCAAAGACTAGGATTTCAGGAGTGGTGTGATACTCTTTACTGACCATTCACTCAAGTACTGTATATCAAGTATACATTTAGCAGCTACTAAGTGCTGGAGGCAGGGCTGAGTGCTGGGGATGCAGTATTGGTCAGGGCAGCCCCTGCTTTCATGGTGTTTACATTCTTGCTCATGGACACAAACAGTATTCAAGTAAACAATAAATGTATGCTGTAATCAGATTAGGACAGTGAGAAACAGGGATTTGCCAGGGTCACACACTTAGTAAGTGGGATTCTGATCTCAAGGATGTCAAACTCAGAAGCTCTTTCTAGGGCTTCCACCCAGATACGTTAATTACATGTGGGGTGTGTGTGTATTGTTGGCAAATAGTGCCTGGCCAAATGAGATTGTTCCAAAGGTACTATTAAAATTGGGTGTGTCCGTATTCATATTTGAATACATTCGAATGCACCCCCAAACAGTGCTAAATATCTCAGTAGTTTGCAGTCTTACTCTTTAAAGAAAATTGCCATCTGTCCTCTAGAATCACAGAATTGAAAAGCAAAGATACCTCTTTGGCTTTGTAGGTGGTTTTGCTAGGCTTGGAACGCTCCTCCCCGCCACAACCCTTTTCCTTCTTGTCTGGAGAGTGTGTGTAGCTGTCTGTTAAGCAGGGAGCCTCCTTACTTCAATAATCCTACCCCTGTCCAACCCGACCCTCCATCCCCTTCCTACAGTTTCATGGCATTTTTGTAATCTCAGTAGCACCTTATGCTTACTGTGTAGTAAAATTTTCTTTGAACTCTTAATTATGAGGGCCTTGAAGGGGACGGATTATCATTTACTTCTGCAGTTTGATCTGGAGTACCAAGTTCTGCATTCAGTATAACAGTTTTCCAGAGTCCTTCCTGTCTCCTCCTGGTATGCCGGGTGAAGCAGAGATGATATGGCTGTGTGTGTATGGAATGTGGAGAGAAGATGGACTGGACTTAAACAGAATACTTCTCAGAGTCAGCAGCTGCGAAAACATTTAGGATGAGTTGAAATTTTATTCTGTAGATACTGAAGTATACGTAATTTTTTCATTTGTTAAAACAAGGTACCTGGGCAAATCTGCAATACCGTAATTGGGTTAAGTAACTGTTAAAAACAAATCTCTTCAGCTGTATCTTATTTTAGATCACTAGTATTCTGCTTACATGTGAAAATTAGTAAAACTTGTTTTTCGTAAGTTAGTATTATAGCCTGAACCAAATAGTGATTATGTTTAGATTGCAATGAGTACATTTGCAAGGGTACCTCTTGAAATACCTCTTTTTAATTTGTCCGTGAAATAATACATTTTCAGTATCACATGGTGTTTATTTTGCCTTTGAAGTAGTTTCAGGGCCTGGCACAGAGAATTAACTACCTGATATTTAATATTGTACTTAATAAGTGTGAAATAACGGGAAAAGTGACAGAATACATGTAGAGGGGGGTCTGTTTTGCAGTTGAGGTGGCTAATCCGGGTGGTCCGTCATGAGGATGCAGTAGTGGTCAGGACAGCCCCTGCTTTGGGGCTGGAACTTCTTACTGTTAGCTCCATAAATGTTAGCTCTGCCTCTGATCATTATTTTCTCTTCCTATTTGGGTTGTAGGAGTCATGGTTAGGAAGGCGTTATTGGGAGGGGGACAGGACAACGGAGAAGTTGTTGGTGCAGGAGGTGGGTAGAGTTAGATCGTGGGGTGGCACTGGCCTGGCTGCTTGCCCACCCCCGGTTACGAGGGCATGAGATTAGATCCATTAGAACATGGTGGTAATGAGGCCAAAGCTGGTAAAGGTAGGTGCTAGGAGAGTCCGACGGGCTTTACTTCTGAGAATGCCTGTGCCTGGCACAGCACCCTGAGCATGGTAAACTTTACTTGCTGAAGAAAGGCACAGGTAAAGCTGACTGTCTTTTTCTTTTTTGTTCTGTTTTAATAACACAATTTTTAAAAACGTAAATTAGAAAGGACATACATGGAAAATGTTTGCCTTTTCTTACTGCTCGAGTCTCACTGGGGTCCCAGGTAAGGATATGTGTGGTCAGTGGAATTTATCCTTACTACTGAAAAAAAAGAAAGCTGGGGCAAGCCTCAAAGCCCATGCTTTGTTGGCAATGTGTGTGTGTGTGAAAGTCTCCTCTTCATATAGCAAGAATATTATATTAAATAATGAAATTTCTTTTTCTTTCTCAAGAAATAGGGTGGATGTAGTCCTTTTATTAATGAAATACTTATTTGTAAATTAATATTTTGTTAGTAAAATAGTGCTTCCATGATAGGAGCATTCAGAGTGAGTTGCCATTGTTTTACTTATCTAATTTTTGTGTGTTCATTTAAAGAATGAACAAAACTTAAGCTTCTTAAGCCTTTAAAAAAATAAGAAAACCTCAAAAATAAGGAATCTTCTATTACATAAATGTTTGGTCAAAGGAATGTTTGAGCTTGGTGGGGAGAGAACATTTAGAAGAAGTATTAAAGGAAGTTTTATTTAAGCCCACTCATCTTTTGAATTTGTCTAAAACACATTTTGGACATTAAAAATGATACATTTTCATAGAAATCTGGAAAATATAAAAACTCTAAGAAGCAAAAGGAAGGTCAATTTTTACCTTCCAGAGCATATTGTCTTTGACTTTTTAAAAAACTTGAGTTGTATTCCCTGGATATAATTTTACACTGTTTTCCCATGAATGAGTATTATGTTATCATTATCATCATTCCTGCCCATCCTAAAATTTGCCCAATTTTAGGATGAACATGAGTTTAATGTTACAAAGTGATGAGTTGGCGAGATTGGCCCAATAAAGCATAATGGTAGGGTACTAGGGCGTTGACAGGTTATAACCCGTTTAATGATTATTAGAGGGTAAAGTGATATACTTAGTAGAAATGGAATTTTATAAGAAGTGGTTTATTCTAATCTTAGGCACTTAGTTATCACAAAGATAAGACTTGTTATGATCTGAAATTTTTTATATGCTGGAAAACTAGTTTTAAATACCATATTCAATTATGTGGCATGTGTGTAAATATTACGGTCTTTTTTTATATCATATGGCTTTGCTTACCTTCTGGTGACTTTTTCCTTCCATCTTTTGCTATTAAGTGGCTAATAGGTCTCAAAGTAGGTTAATTATCTGCCCTACCACGATCCACGTTGGCCAATTTCAGCGAGATGTTGTCACATTTCTCGTTGTCTTACTTGATTCTAGACTTTTGACCCAGTCCCCCCAAATTGAGTCTGCCTCCTTTTTGTCATTTACCAAATTCCTTTCTTCCTGCCTTTAAACTCCTATTTATTCTAGCTCTTCTGAAACTTTTATTGCCTCAGGAAGTATCATTTAAGCATTTGTATACTTTGTGTAATTCCTTTCCAGAAACCTTTTTAGATTTAAATAATCTAATTTTGTTTTGGTTTCTCTTTTAGTAGTCCTATTCCAGAAACTTAATATGGTATTTTATTATGTATTTGACAGCATGGTATAATAAAAAGAGCAGTTGGACCAGAAGGTAAATTCTAGTCCAGATTTTGACATTTAGATGGGTACATATGGGAAAGTTTCTTAAAACTTCGAGTTAGTTTTTCTCATCTGTGAAATTAAGGGATTGGACTAGACACCCTTTAATAGATATTCCTTATATGCTTGTCTCCTTCTGGATCTAAAATTCTGATCCTTTGATAGTTTATAAATGATCATTGGTATCATTTTCATCATTTTAGGAGCTCTTTTTAAAAAATGATTATTTTTTGCTCTATGGCCTATTTCTAGAACATTTTGGGAGTTCTAATTATGTTTTAGATAATATAAAAAGCATAGAATCAGATGTAGTTAAGCATGAATTTCACTTAGTTTCCTAGATTTTGCAGTCTAAATATATTTTTCTTTATTTAAAACCATTTACTTAAGGTTACTGATATCACCATTTTAGTCACCAACAGGCTAATAATTCACAAAGCTCTTTGCTAATTTTTGACACTTTTTTCTTTGCCAGTACCATTAAGGGATTTGAATTTTTTTGAGATTTCACATTTATTTCTTCAGTTAGGAGTATGACCTTGGACAAGTTACTTCTCTGTACATGTAAAATGAGAGTAAAATAACATCTAGTTCATAGGGTTGTTGACTAGTACCTGGCCAATGGGAATCACTGTGTCATGTTGGCTGTTATTATTACCCTTTAACATGATTTGCTCCCCTCCCTGTGTTAAAAAGTATTCATTCATTGGCACTACTAATTAATCTATTAGCTCAATATATACTAACCAAAATGGAAATTTATTTTGTGTAATACAATTGTCAGTTCCTTTTCACTGTAAGAAATGTTAGTTTATTAGTAGTACATAGCCCTGAGAAAGCACTAATTTATTTTGAAATTAAGTGGATTAATTGGTAGTATGAAAGCTAAGAATGTAGATTGTCTTCTTTCTCTATTTTGAATAGTTTATGGAATAATTTATTTCTTTGGTAACAAAAATATCTCGTCTAATTTGTGACATTCTCAAACATATTTTACAAGTTTAGGTAAGTTGAGAATGGCAAAAACCGCAATTACTTTTTCACCAATTTAATGCTTTTAGAAGAAAAATCTATCTTACCTTATTTTATACTAAAAAAAAGCACAGCAGCTTTTTGTCATTACTAGAACAAGCTGTGTGTATTCACGTTAGCTTCAGGACTTATTTCCTTTCAGATTTTTCTGTTTACTGAGGCCATATTATATTTAATTTCCTTATGCCCTGTCCTTTAGGAAGCATAACAAGAGAATAACATCTCTTGTTGGCTTACATTGAACTTACCCACCTTTCTCTTAGATATCTTGTCTGAAACCTACAGTCCCAATCTCCTAGTCTAGAAGAGGGATATTTACATATCTACACCATGCTTTAAAGTGTTGGGAGAAGGTTGTAAGTGAAGAGTTGATTATGAAGAGTTATGCTTGCTGAACTGAAAACTCTCAATTGGAGGCCCAGTATTGTTGAAAATACTTATATATAACATTCGATCTTTTGCTATCTTATGTGCAGAATTTGCTGTAGGAGGTTAGAGTAGCCGTTTATATACATTTATTTAGGAAAAAAACTAGTAAGTCTTTGCTTTTTCACAGCAAAACTCAAGAAGACTTTTGTGATAGTGTAAAGTATAAGAAATTTAACAGAGCTCCACTGTGTGAGGTGCTGTAGCCCTCTGTGTGCCTTGGCTTATGATTTTCTTCTGCTTCTCTGTAAGAAGGACCGTTAGCTTCTTCTAAACAGTGTGTTGTATCTAAAGAAGAGATGTGTAAACTTGCTTTATTTATCTGTAGTGAGCCACATGTCCAAAGCTACCTACCAATAAAAATTTATTTCCAGCTGAAAACAAGAAGTAGATGTTTATTTCAGTGATAATGGACAGATGTTCTTACTGAAATGCTTCGTGGGTAGAGGAACCATCCATGCATTCTCTGCTTGTAAATGGTGGTTTAAATCATAATACCATTCAGTGGAGTTAGAGTACTGTTGCCTTTGATTTTATTTTAGTGACCTACTAAGCCTCTACCTAATGCTAGTGATTTTTTTTTTCCTTTTTGTGGGAGTAAAGAGTGCTTTTTCTTAAGTACTTTGAGGAAGGATTCATGGAGACCTACATTATATCAGGCTGCATGTGGGTTTTGAGAACATGAAGATGACTGTGATAAACTCTGGTCTTCCGGAACTTCCCATTCAGTGTGTCCTTAGTGGGTTATAGTTGTGCTGAGGAAGTAATCCTCTTGACCCCTGGGCAGCCTGGAGATATCTGGGTTGATCCGAGACACTTAGCCAGTCCCTTTCTGGTGAGAGCAGACTTACCTGTCTTACCTGTGGCAGCGGCTGCTGCTTTTTTTTTTTTTTTTGACAGGTCTTGCTCTGTTGCTCATGTGAGCCACTGCACCTGGCTATCTCTATATTCTTGTGGGCTCTTCATATACTATTTTCTTTGCGTGTCATGATGAGAAAAAGATTAAAAACCAGCTCTACTTACAGTATTGTAGAAGAGGATGGACATATAAAACAAATGCACACAATGAGGTGTTTTTCTCATTGGTATAAGTGATGGTAATTATATGTGAAAGAGAAGGTGGTTCTGGGAGAGAGAAGAGGGCTTCAGGAAAAAGCTTCTTAGAAGAGAGTTGAACTTTGTAAAATGAATGGCCTTTATTACGTGGATATGGAGGGATGGGATACCAGATGTAAACAGATAACGTGTTACTCTTAGGCTCTGTAGGTGGTTTGGCATGAAAGCGGATCTTGTGAACAATAAGGCTGGAGAGTAGGAAGGGGGAATATTTAAAGAAGTACCAAGAGTTTACCAACTATTGATGTGCATTAAAATGATTATTAAAGTATGTGTTCAGCCTGAGGAAATGTAAGTCCAGAGGACAGTCATGAGGGTATAAGAAACAATAGAGTTGGTAAAAATATGCTGGTAAATTGAATTACATTGATTGTTCAAAATTTGCTTGTATTTTTTTTAAGAATATAAAATGAAAACAAAACAAGATGGGTGGGATACAAGGACAGTTCAGTGGGTTTTTAAAACTTGTTAAGGGCCTCCTTGTTTAAGAGCCAACTAAACAACCACTATTGGAAAATTTAGGATTGTATATACATGTTAAAAAATTAAGGATAAATACATAAATACACACCCACACAAGAAGTGAATTTTCTTGGTTCCATACCAGCAGACATTTAAATGTTACCATTCAAACTCTGAGGGAAGGAAAATAGGAAAAACAAAATGAAAAAGAATGATAGAAAACACAGGTGGAAGAAATAAGCTGTTCTAGTTCATTAATCATCATCATCAAATGGATCAGACTTACCTGCATTGTATTAAAGGAACTATCAGATTGGATAAAAAACAAAATATTGCTTAATAAGAAACCGACCTAAAATGAAAGGGCAGTCTCTTTAACAGTAACACAATACTGTTGTCACACCTAAGAAAATTAACAATAGATTTTTTTTGAGATATTTCAAAAGCATTTTATTTTGTTTTTATTGTTAGTCTTTCTCTGTCATCTTGAAGATCCATGAAAGGTTAGGTGATATTAGCCCCATTTTCACAAAATGGAAAAGGCAGCTTAAAGTCAACCCCACAGCAGCTAGGGATGGGGGTCCCCATTTCTAGACATGCAAACTCGTGACGACATCTACAGGGCAATGTGCTGCAGATTTGATGGTTGAGACAAATTACTCCTTTTCAAACAAGAAATTGGGGAATTTTTATTCCTGACTTTTCAGCTGCGTATCTCTGTGTGTGTGACTTTGAGTCCCACTTCCCTCACTAATTGTTTTCACTTGGGTAGGCCATTAGTTAAATGGTTTCATAACTGAAACCATTTAAGTTTCAGTTATGAAATGGAATAATAATTTCCCCATTAGATCAGATGAGATGGCACATGTGAACGTCTTTTGTACTATAAATACATATCAACATCACCCTTACATGGTCATTGTTGGTAAGGCTCCATGCCCTCTTAAGGAAAGGATGGAAAGCACATTAAGATACTGTGGACTGTAGGACTTGTAACGGGGCTCACAAATTACCTTTGACAAAGTGTAGTCATTTCAAAGTTTGAAAATGAGTATTTTAGTGATCCATGAAGCAAAGTTTTAGATTGCCCTTAAAATCTTTAGTATGTTAAGAATTTACAGTTCACAGAGTGGCTATCCCTTTTTTTTTTTTTTTTTTTTTTTTTTTGAGACAGCCTTGCTCTGTTGCCCAGGCTGTAGTGCAGTGGTGCAATCTCGCCTCATTGAAACCTCTGCCCCCCAGGCTCAAGCTATCCTCCTGCCTGAGCCATCAAGTATCTGGGACTGCAGGCACACACCACCACGCCCAGCTGTTTTTTCTTTTTAATTGATTTTTTTGTAGAGACAGGGTTTCACCATGTTGCCCAGGCTGGTCTCAAACTCCTGAGCTCAAGCGATCTACCCAGCCTCCCAAAATGCTGCAACTACAGGTGTCAACCTCCGCACCTGGCCTGTAGTTAACTTCTGATGTCAGTAAACTCTGTAATTCCCTACTAGTGACATTTTTTTAAGGTATAAAATTATAGTGAGTAAATTGCCTTTATTTCGGCAGTATTGGTCTACCTGGGTTTTTCAGGGATCCCTGAAAAGAGACTTTAAAATTAGAAAGAGCCCATCTGGGCACAAATAAAATAAGCCGTAAAGTACTTAAGTTGTAATGGTAAGGAGACAATAAAATACAAGCTTTAGTTCTTTGGAATGGAAAATACATTTATACTTTGAGATTCTGTAGATGAACATTTATTCTGCTTTGTATGTGATTATCTTAGTCCAAAAATCTAACCGTTACAACTTTGAAGAAATTATTTCTACTGTTTCTCTGGCATATCATTTCACAGTTTTTCTTTGCTGATGTTGCAAAGGTTCCCTGGTTGTTTAATTTGTTTAATGAAGAGACTCGTATGCAGGATGATTAAGGTGGTACCTTGAGGGTGGTAGCTGGGACTTTGAAGTTTGCGTTAGGAGGTATATCTTAATAGAGCAGGGTGATTCTCTTTTGCACAAAACAGGATATAATGTTTAGAAGGTTTCAGACTTAGTGGCCTTGAAATATGATGCTTTGTGGAGGGGAACAGCACACAGTGTGGCCTGTGGGGAGGATGGCGGGAAGGAGAGCATCAGGAAGAATAGCTGATGGATGCTGGGCTTAAACCAGGGAGATGGGTTGAGCTGTGCAGGAAACCACCATGACCCACGTTTACCTGTGTCACAAACCTGCACATCCTGCACATGTACTCTGGAACTTAAGGTTGAAGGAAAACAAAACAAAAAACAGAAACATGATATTTTGGTTCTTTTAAGAACAGGTGAGGAATAGGAATCAAGTGGTTTCACTGTTTGTTATTTGATGGACCTAGAGGTTTAAAGCTGATAATTTCTTCAGACTGATGTAGTCAGGGTTTTTATGTAAAGGTGGACAAAATTTGGAACAAATTTGAAACATCAAAGGCTCAAAAACTAGATATGACAGACCAAAAACAAAACCAAAAATATTGTGCTTTTGGTTCTGCTAAGCAAATTAGAATCTTTTCGTTGTCTTTTGTTTCATATTTTTTTATAAAACACAGTTCACTTTTTTTAAGTTTACTGGTTTCTTTTGTTTTTATTGCATTTTTTTTTTTTAATTTCAATTTGAGGAGGTTTATATCTCCTCCACAGGGGACTCTGCTGAACAAGGACCAGCCATTGTCTTGTGACTGGTTAAAGCAGAGGCCTTCACTTAACTTTGCAAATGGAAAACTAAAAGGAGGTAACTTTTGCTTTTGGTCGTTTTTGTCACTATACAAATCAAGCCTTAGCCCGATAAAAATGCTGGGATATTTGTATCATTGTCTTAGTTGGAGACATTATGTTGCCCTTTTTAACTGAAAAGATACAAGTGAAATCTGTCACCTCTTTTTGTTCTCTGTTTAGTTTCTTTATTGAGTTTTTCCAGCTTTATTGAGGCATAATTGACACATGGTATGTATTTAAGGTGGTATTTTCGTTCTTTAAAGACTGCACAGTTGCCTTTGCTCAGGTTACTGCTCGTGACAAGTGTTCCGCACTTCTGCTGTTTCAGGTTTTTACTTCCTTGTGTCCTTAAAGCCTCTCTTCTGTTACACATTTTCATCCCAGACGTTAGCTGCTTTAATAGTCTACTATCTTTCCTTTTCATCTCTGAAACTGGGTTGTAGTTGTTATACCATTTCAGTGCTAATAGCCTACTGTGATGTTCTTGCCGTTTTATGTTAATGATGACTTAGGTCATCTTCGCTGACTTGTAAAGTTGAATGTGACTTCTGTAATTTTAGCTTTCCCAAGGAACTTATATAGGGGTCCGACATTTATTGAGTGGCTACTTGGTGATACTATTGCTAGGCATTTCACAGATTCAGATCTCACAATGATAAAAAATAAAGGTGAGGGAGAGTTTGAGTTTAGATAAATGTATAGATGATAAATCTAGAACAGATTGTTAAAGAGAGTACATTTTTGGTTGACGTCAAAGTTAACAAGGCCCTCTGCAGACGTTACTGGATATTGATAGGGAAGGCTGGATTGAATAGGTGTGGCCTAGTTGAGGAATGAAATTTAATGGTAGAACACTTGTAAAACACCAGAATTATATGCGTGATGCAAATGAAATGGTGTTTGAAAAATCTTGTTTTCTTCCTGACATTTTTGGGAACAGCCTGTGTTTAATATGGGCTCTGAAATATAATGTCATGGTAACTTTTAGAAATGGGATGGTAGATATGCCATTGTAATTTAGTAATTGATACATTGTTTTTTGAACTACCAGAGTGAGGATTTTAAAAGTATTCAATTATTTAGGTTTAACTGTATGTACTCTTAAAGAAAAATGTGATGTCTGATTTCCTTAGAAATGGTAGTTTCTTTAAATTTTGCAATTTTAGAAGTTTAAGAAAAACCAAACCACTTACTATTTTTAAAAGTGCAAAGTTGTGTGAGTTTAAAAAATTCGTTTCTTACAAGGAGGAGGGGCCACCCTTTCCCAAGAAGCGATTGCTAGAAAGAGTTGGGATATGTGTGTGTGTTTATTGCCAGACATTACCTGTGCATATACAAACAAGGTATTGTGTGTGTGTCACACGCACACACGGTATTTAAAACTGCAGGTTTATTTGTTTTACTTGATCTTTCACTTAACATATAGTGTACATTTTTGGTTGTCGTCATGTTTCATTCCATGTCAAAACTCTTGTGTGCATTTTAATTTCCCATGATCTTCAGTGTCTATCATATTGAAAAGTTTGGTTGTATAATACTGTTTGCACATTTTCATTTTATTAAACAATAATTTTATTGGTTTCCTAGGGCTGCCATAACAAAGTACCAGAAACCGTGTGTGTGGATTATAATACTATATTGTTACTGTACCTTTTCTATGTTTAGATGTGTTTAGAGACACAAATACTTATCGTTGTGTTACAGTTACCTCCAGGATCCAGTACAGTCCTATGCTATACAGGTTTGTGGCCGAGGAGTAAGAGGCTAGACCACATAGCTTAAGTGTGTAGTGGGCTATACTATCTAGGTTTGCGTGAGTACACTCTGTGATACACGCACCGTGATGAAATTGCCTGACAATTTCTCAGAATGTATCCCTGTCATTAAGTGATGCATGCCTGTAACATAAATTTATCATCTTACAATTCTATAGGCTAGAAGTCCAGAATCAGGATGTCGACAGGGTTGGCTTCTTCTGAGGGCTGTGAGGAGACTCTCTTCCGTTGTCTGTCCCCGCTGCTGGTGGTTTGCTGGCGTGCGGATGCATCATTCCAATCTGTTCACATGGCTTTCTCCCTGTGTCTCTGTCTCCACCTTGTCTTCCTTCTATGCCTGTCGGTGTCCGAATTTTCCCTTTTTACACAGGCACCAGTCACACTGGATTAAGATGCACCCTAGTGACTTCATTGTAACTTGATTACTTCTGTAAAGACCCTATTTCAAAATAAGGTCACATTCTGAGATACTGGGGCTTAAGACTTAAATGTATCTTTATTAGGGAACACAATTCACCCAGTAAAACTAATGGCACAATCGGGTCCATTGCAATCAATGTCAAGGAGTATTCATTAAGTTGGGTTATGTGCTAGACACTAGAGATGCAAAACTGTTTAAGTTCCAAAGGGCTGGCCGTCTAGTTGGGGTGACCAACTTTGTGTATAATAATGTAGGCTGATACAAACTTGATAAGCTGTATTTTGATGTGTACAGGGAAGACAGACTGGTATTTGGAGTGAGGCCTGGATCAGCTGGAGAAGGAAGGCTTTTGGGAGTGGTGGGGAGGGAAGCTTCGTGGAATTTGAAAGGTAACTTGGAGAAAAATGAAGAGGACAGAGGACCTGGCAAGGAAGCGAGAAGTGAATTAAAACAACAAGAAAGAAAGAAATAAGGTTAAGTGATTAAAATTACTTACATGGTTTAATGTTTCAGGAATTTTGTCCTCAAACTTGTTAAGTTGATTAGGTTTATATAGATTTAGGCAAAAATCTCCTATAAACTTGTGGTAGTTTTTTTTAAAAAAAGGCATGTATATGTTGTTAAAAATCACATTTGTAGCTTACAGAACTCATTTTTGCTAAAAATGAGCTAATGAAAAGCACTTCTGATGCAGCAGGTAAAGGAAAGTGGGAGAGATCGTACCTAGAACATCCACTTTTCTTTTTCCCAAAGTAATGATGGGGAATTATGTACACCTCTATATAATGACGGGATTAGGTATGCCTCTGTATGATCTTAGGTCCATTTCAACTACAGCGTTCTGTTTTGTAGCTTAATGTCTATAAAACTTGTCAAGCAAAAAGGGATCAGAAGTGGTTTTCTAGAAAATTGATTGAAAAAGCCTGGACGACAGAATGAGACTGTCTCAAAAAAGAAAAAAGAAAAAGAAAATTTATTGAAAAAAAAACAACCAAGAAAACATGATTACTTTAGCGAAAATAACTGTTACGCAGAATATTTTTTTGTAACATACCTGCTGTGAAGAAACCTCACCAATGTCAGTATTTACATTTCAGATTACTTTGTTATTATTAGTTCATTTTTTCCAAACAAAAACTGTAAAATCTATGAGGTGGGCCTGTAGGGAGGAGTAGTCTGTTTTACAGCTAAGGAAATGAACAGACTCCAGTGACTTGATTTTAGGATTCTGCCTGAGACCTCTCCATATTTAGTTTAGTGCTTTTGCTGCCGGATCATGCTGTTACTAATGTAGCTGTAGATGCTTCTTCCCCCTAAAGACAACCACAAAATCATTTTCTGTCTCTCTCTCTCTCTTTTTTTTCTTTTTTTTTTTTGAGACGGAATTTTGTTCTGTCACCCAGGCTGGAGTGCAGTGGCGTGATCTTGGCTCACTGCAGCCTCCACCTCCCAGGTTCAAGCAGTTCTCCCTGCCATAGCCTCCCGAGTAGCTGGGATTACAGGCGCCTGCCACCATGCCTGGCCAATTTTTGTATTTTTTTAGTAGAGACGGGGTTTTGCCATGTTGGCCAGGCTAGTCTCAAACTTCTGACCTCAGGTGATCCGCCCGTCTTGGTTTCCCAGAGTGCTGGGATTACAGGCATGAGCCACTGCCCCCAGCCTCTCTCTTTCTTAATACTCATAAATGTCCAATCATTGTTGAAATTAGCTGATTGTCTCAAATGATCGTGGTTGGATCCATAATGTTCATTATGTTTTGTCACTATATCTCTTAAATGTGGATCCCTCTTTCTTTTTTATTACAGTTTATCTTTTGAGGAAATCAGATTGTCCCATAGCTTTTTTTCATTTTCTGCACTTTGCTGATTGCATCCCCTTTGTGATGTTTAACGTGTTCTTCCATCCTGTATGTTTTCTGTAATTTGGTAGATCGAGAGGCCTGATCCAGATTCCTTGATTTTTTATTATTTTTATTTTTTATTTTCCTTGCAGAAATTGGGGTACAAGTGGTGGTGGAAAAACATAGGTGATGTGTACTTCCGGGTTGCAGGGGAATGTGGTGTCTCTTTATAATGATGAGGCTGGCATTGTCAGAATGACTCTTCTGTTATGGAGCTGCTGGCAGCTTTTTACCTAATGATTTTTAGCAACTGTTGATAATCATTGCGTAGATCCAGTGTTTCATTAGGGCTTCAGAATACAGTTTTAACTGCTTCTATAGGTTTTTTTAAGAAATATTTTTAAAAACATTGAAAGAGAATGTACATCTATTCTTGTATTTGAAGCTACACAGAAATAAACTTTTTACATTTTCAGAATATTTTCATAGTTGTATTCCCAAAATCATACATTTAGGCAGGCTAAAGTTTACAGATTAAGTTGAACCTTTTCCACACCTAGACTTAATTTTGTGATATTACAAGTGAATGAGTACATGAAGTTCTAACACATTTTTGCATCTGGACTATAATTAATAAGATTTAGCTGATTATACATTAAAACTTAACTAAGTAGTTTTTCTTTTGTTTTCCATTTTTTAATATGTTCCACCTCAAGGTTATATATTTACTGCTGCTATGCTTTAAAAAAAGCAACTTCAAATTCTTAAGCACAGGATTCTGAAAATTAGATGAACTAACCAGATACAGTTACTTTGATTTTCAGATTTTAGGGATATTAGAGTGCATTTATTTCTATTTGTTTTTCTATTTATAATGTTTAAAATGGACCAATTTGTGTGTGCATTAGTTTCCAATGAGGCTGTAACATATCACCATAAGTTTAGTGGCTTAAAATCACACAAATTTATTATTCTAAAGTTGTGGAGGTTGCCGGACGCAGTGGCTCACGCCTGTAGTCCCAGCACTTTGGGAGGCCGAGGCAGGTGGATCACAAGGTCAGAAGATCGAGGGCATCCTGGCCAACATGGTGAAACCCCATCTCTACTAAAAATACAAAAAATTAGCTGGGCATGGTGGCCTGTGCCTATTGTCCCAGGTACTTGGGAGCCTGAGGCAGGAGAATTGCTTGAACCTGGAAGGCGGAGGTTGCAATGAGCCATGATTGCGCCATTGCACTCCAGCCTGGGCGACAGAGCGAGACTCCGTTTAAAAGAAAAAAAAAGGTTGTGTGGGTCTGGCTGGGCTGAGACCAAGGTCTTGGCTGGACTGTGTTCTTTCCTGGAGCTGCAGGAGGGACTGCTTCTTTGCTTTTGCCACCTGGACGCGGCCCTTGCCTTTTGGATCCTGGCCCCTGCAGCATCTTCAAAGCCAGCCATGACTGGCCAGTCTTTCTTTCATTACCTCCCTCGGACAGGGACTGTCCTGCTTCCCTCTTTCACTTACAAGACCCGTGTGATTACATAGTGCTGACCTGGGTAATCTGGGATAATCTCTCAAGGTCGTTTGATTTTAGCAACCTTAATTCCTTCTGCAACTTGAATTCACAGGTTCTGGGGATTAGGATGTGGACGTTTTGAGGGAGGCAGTTATTTTTCTACTACCACAATATGCACCTTTTTTTTAGCTTTAAAAAATATATTAGAGGTGAAAATCAATTCGAGATATGCCTTTAATGCATTTTGGGTTGTGGTGAAAGATTGGGAAGAAGTTGAGTGGATTTGTAAACATATACCTTTTGTACTAAGTGAACATTAAGAGGTGGTTATCTGTTCTAGTTTTGGAAGTAAAAGGAGAATTTTTACTTCAGGTACTGTTAGCACACTACCAATCTCAGCAGGAGAAAAGTAAAGATGCAGTGGAACATTCAGGAAAATTAGCTACCAATACTTTTACAACTTTTGATGAGTAAATATAGGCTTGGTAGCATGAGAGGTTATGAAAATGGATGAAATGAATAAAAGCTGTACTACATGGCCTTGCTCAACAGAGCATATGTAAAATGTATTTTAGGATTTTAAGATTAGATCAGAACCTTTTATATTTACAGTATAGTAATTTAAATGATGGTTGGGCTTCATTAAAAGATAATCTTGGAGGTTTGGAGAGAAGGCCTTAGGCTGTGTGCTTCCTAAGAAAGAAAGGGCAGAAAAGGGCAACTGTGACATTTTCTTAGGCAAAGTGGAAAGATGTGGAAATTTCTGTGGGTGATATTAGTAGAATTTTAGTAGAGTGAAATAGATTTTTAATGGTTAAAGATAGTATTAGAAGAAGCTCTAATTTGAGGATTGCCAGATCTCAGAATATTTTTGTTTTGAAGTTTATTAAACGACTGCCATAATTAGATTTGATACCTCAGTAAACTTACGAGAAATAGGATGAAACATAGAACCTGGACTTCTAGGGACTTCGTTTTTCTCATTTTGCTTGTAAGTCTGAAGAAAACCAACAGAGCAAGAGAGGCTAAGAAAAGAGACATGGTAAGGAGACAGAAAAGAATAATGAGTGAATATTGGTGTATGGGCTGTGCTGGGTTAACTATTAGGTATGAGTGATTCTTACTCTTAAGGAAGATACGTCTTTTTGGGGAAATGAGCCTTACATGCACATCCAACAGAACAGTATCAGAAAAGTGGGTGTATGAGCTCCATGAGAGTGATTTGTGGAAGGGGAAAGGTTGAACATTTCATTCTCAAGTACTAGCAGGATCTGTAACTCTAATGTACCGATTAATGGATTATAGCACAGCTTTTTATTGTTACAGAAGTGACATATCCACTCTTGCCATTCCCATTTTTGGAGTTTATTGTTACTAGATTTCATAGTACTTGAAACTGGAAAATATTTCTGTTTCATTACTATGTTTTTGTATGCATATGTATATATGTTTTATCTTAAAAACAAAATTTATATTGAAGATGTTAAAAGTGAATTTGAGTTTTGGACCTTAAGCTTTATTTATTTACTTATTTTTTTCTGAGACAGAGTCTCATTCTGTTGCCTAGGCTGGGGTGCAGTGGCATGATCTTGGCTCACTGCAACCTCTGCCTCCTGGGTTCGGGTAACTCTCCTGCCTCAGCCTCCCAAGTAGCTGAGATTACAGGTGCCTGCCACCACACCTGGCTAATTTTTGTATTTTTTAGTAGAAAGAGGGTTTCACCATGTTGGCCAGGCTAGTCTCGAACTCCTGACCTCAGGTGATCAGCCTGCCTCAGCCTCTCAGAGTGCTGGCATTACAGGTGTGAGCCACCACGCCTGGCCAGGACACTGAGCTTTAAACGTCAGATATAAACAATTCATCAAAAAAGACTCCAAGTTGAGACAGAGTCTTGCTCTGTCACCCAGGCTGGAGTGCAGTGGTGTGATCTTGGCTCATTGTAAGCTCTGCCTCCCGGGTTCACGCTATTCTCCTGCCTCAGCCTCCTGAGTAGCTGGGACTACAGGCGACCGCCACCATGCCCTGGCCAATTTTTTGTATTTTTAGTAGAGACGGGGTTTCACCGTGTTAGCCAGGATGGTCTCAATCTCCTAACCTGGCGATCCGCCTGCCTCAGCCTCCCAAAGTGCTGGGAATACAGGCGTGAGCCGCCGCACCTGGCACAAACTCTTTTTTCGTAAAACAGCTTTATTGAGATATAATTCACATACCATACTAGTCATCCATTTAACGTGTACAATTTAGTGGCTTTTAGTATATTGATAAGAGTTTTGCATTTATCACCACAGTCAGTTTTAATCACCTGAAAGATACTTTATACCCTTTAGCTATCATCTCTCTCCTCCTCCTTTTCTTTCCCTCCCCCTTCCAGCCCTAGGCAAACCAACCACTGATTGACTTTATGTGTTTATATAATTTTCTGCTTTGGACTTTAGTGTATGGAATCATAGAGTATATGGTTTTTGGCACTGTTTTCAAGGTTCGTTTATGTTGTAATATGTAATAGTAAAAACTCTGAAAACTACAAAATATTGCTAAAAGAAATTAAAGGAAATCTAAACACAGAAAAAAAATACCATGTTCACAGACTGGAAGACTTTAACACTTAAAATGGTAATACTCCACAAACTGATCTACAGGCTCGATGAGATCCCCATCATGGCTTTTAATGGACAAATATTGTTCCATTGTGTGGATATGCTACATTTTGTTTATTTGTTCGTTGATGGACATTTTGGCCATTTCTACCTTATGGCTATTTTGAATAATACTAATGTAAACATTGGGGGTGCAAGCTTTTTATGCACATATGTTTTGTTTTCCCATGTGTCTGTACTTTGGAGTGGAATTGCCGTTTAATCTTTTGAGGATCTGCCAGATTGTTTTCCAAAGATGCACCATTTTATGTTCCTGCCAACAGTGTATGGCTGTTCCCATTTCTCTGCATCCCCATTGGTACTTGTTATCTGACTTTCTGATTGTAGCCATTCCATTTTGGGTGTGAGGTGGTATCTCATCTCATTGTGGTTTTGATTTGCATTTCCCTGATGAATAATGATGTTGAGCACCTCTTTATGTACTTATTGGCGATTTGTGTATCTTCTGTGGAAAAATATCAATTTGCATTCTTTGGCTGTTCTTTGAGTTGTCTTTTAATTGTTGTAAGAGTTTTTTTTGTTGTTGTTTTGTTTTTGTTTTTTCAAGACAGGATCTTGCTGTGTTACTCAGGCTGGAGTGTAGTGACATGATCATCCCTTGCAACTCCGGTTCTCAAGTCATCCTCCCACCTCAGCCTCCGGAGTAGCTAGGAGTACAGGTGCATACCCCTATGCCTGGCTAATTTTTTACTTTTCGTAGAGATGGGTTCTTGCTATGTTTTGCCCAGGCTGGTCTTGAACTCCTGGCCCTTGGGATCCTCTTGCCTAGTCCTCCCAAAGCACTGGAATTACAGGTATTAGCCACTCTGCCTGGCCTTGGTGTAAGAGTTCGTTATATATTCTGGATACAAGTTTCTTGTTAGTTATGTTATTTGCTAATATTTCCTCCCATTCTATGGGTTGTCTTTTCATTTTCTTGAGGGTGCCATTTGAAGCACAAAATTTAATTTTGATTTTGATGAAGTCTAATTTATCTAATTTTTTTTTCTCTTTTCCTTTTTTTTTTTTGGAGGCAGAGTCTTACTGTGTCGCTGGATATTGGCTCACGGCCACCTCCACTTCCTGTGTTCAAACAGTTGTGCCTCAGACTCCCGAGTAGCTGGGATTACAGTTGCGTGCCACCATGTGCAGCTGATTTTTTTGTATTTTTAGTAGAGATGGGGTTTCGCCATGTTGTCCAGGGTGGTCTTGAACTCTTGGCCTCAAGTGATCTGCCCACCTCGACCTTCCAGAGTGCTGGGATTACAGGTGTGAACCACAACGTCTGGCCTGAGTTTTTTCTTTTGTTGTTCATGCTTTCGGTGTCATATTCATATTTTATAATCCTTTGCCAAATCCCATGTCAATCCTTTGCCAAATCCAATGTTTTTCTTTTAAGAGTTTTCTGGGTGTTGCTGTTTCATATACTTCTTTGATCTATTTGGAGTTAGTTTTTTGTACGTGGTTTGAGGTAAAGGTAACTTCATTCTTTTGTATGTGACTGTCCATTTGTCCCAGCGCCAGTTGTTAAAAAGACTATTCTTTCTCTGTCGTTTGGAGTTGGCACCCTTGTTGAAAATCATTTGACCATAGATGTATGAGTTTCTGGATCCTCAATTTTATTTCATTGATTTGTATGTTTGCCTCTCTGCCAGTACCACACTGTCATGATTGCAATCATAGCTCATTGCGTCTCGTACTCCTGGACTTAAGTGATCATTACACAGGTGAGCCACTGGGTCCGACCTCCATATGAATTTAGAATCAGCTTGTCAGTTTCCATAAAAGTAGCTGGGATTCTGATGGGGATCTCATTGAGCCTGTAGATCAGTTTGTGGAGTATTGCCATTTTAAGTGTTAAAGTCTTCCAGTCTGTGAACATGGTATTTTTTTTCTGTTGTTTAAATTTCCTATAATTTCTTTTAGTAATATTTTGTAGTGTTCAGAGTTTTGAAATTCTGAACTGTTTTTCTCTTTTATATGTCTTTCTCTTTTTTTGTTAAATTGATTCCTACTTATTTAAATCATTTTGAATGCTATTGTGAATGGAGTTGTCTTATTTTCGTTTTCAGATTTTCAGGACAACCTTACATAAATGCAGTTAATTTTTTGCTTTTATTATTTTTAATTGACATAATTGTACATATTTGTGGGATATACTGTGATATTTTGATACATGTATACAATGTGTAATGATCAAATTGGGAAATTAGCATATCCATCACTTCAAACATTTATCATTTCTTTGTGCTGGGAATATTCAAAATCTGCTCCTCTATCTATCTGAAAATATACAATAAATTGTTGTTAATTATGGTCACCCTGCAGTGCTATAGAACAGGGATCTCCAGCCCCTGATCTGTGGCCTGTTAGGAATGGGGCTGTGCAGCAGAAGGTGAGTGTCCAGTGAGGAGCATTACTGCCTGAGCTTCGCCTCCTGTCAGATCAGCAGCAGCATTAGATTGTCAGGAGTGTGAACCCTGTTATGAACCGCGCATGCGAGAGATCTAGGTTGCACACTCCTTATGATAACCTAATGCCTGATGATCTGAGAACAGGTTCCTCCTGAAACCATCCCCCCGCTAGTCCATGGAAAAATGGTCTTCCACAAAACTGGTTCCTCATGCCAGAAAGATTGGGGACTGTTGCTGTAGAACACTAGAACTTATTCCTCCTATCCAGCTGTAATTTTGTATTCATTAACCAACCCTTGACTACTCCTCCCACCCCCCACATCTCCAGCCTCTACTCTAGCAACCACTATTCTACTCCATAGTTTTATGAGATCAATACAATTGATTGCTGTGTATTAATTTTAGAACCTGCAACCTTGCTGAACTCATTTATTCTAGTAGTAATTTTTTAGTGGATTCTTTAGGGTTTTCTGTATATGAGATCATGTTACATACAAATAAAGATAGGTTTACTTCTTCCTTTCAAATTTGGTTGCCTGTTTTTCCAACTGCTCTGGCTAGAACCTATGGTACAGTCTTGAATAGAAA
The DNA here is from genome assembly GCF_003255815.1 of Theropithecus gelada. Taxonomy (NCBI): domain Eukaryota; kingdom Metazoa; phylum Chordata; class Mammalia; order Primates; family Cercopithecidae; genus Theropithecus; species Theropithecus gelada. The sequence goes on along the minus strand of NC_037685.1, from coordinate 59,055,704 downwards.
TTAACAAGAGGGAATTTTCTTGTCTTTTTCCTAATCTTAGGGGAAAAGCATCCAGTGTTTTCACTGTTAAGTAAGATATTAGCTGTGAATTTTTTATAGATACCTTTTGTCAGATGGAGGAGCTCCTTTCCTCTTTTATTTTCTTAATTCCGTCAGTTAACCTTTTCTTTTGTTAGGAGGGTATTGCTCTGTTGCCCAGGTGAAGTGCAGTGCCGTGATTTTGTCTTACCGCAACCCCTGCCTTCCGGGTGAAAGCGATTCTTCCATTTCAGTCCCCTGAGTAGCTGGGACTACAGGCGTGTGCCACCACGCCTGGCTAATATTTTGTATTTTTGGTGGAGATGGGGTCTTGTCATGTTGCCCAGGCTGGTCTTAAACTCCTGAGCTCAATTGATCTGCCCTCCTCAGCGTCCCAAAGCATTGGGATTACAGACATGAGCCATTGTATTCTGCCCGTAAATACAATTTTTACTGTATTCAGAGAGGAATTCTTTTCTATTTCTGTCATGTTGAGTGTTTTATCATGACAAGGTGTTGGATTTTGTCACTTGATTTGTGTGTGTGTGTGTGTTTGTATTAAGATGATTCTGTGATTCTGGTTTTTTTATTCAATTGATATTTTATGTTAGCCCATTTCAGCCTACCTCTTCTGTTACTATTTATAATATATATATATAAATTTATTGTTTGTTTATTTATTTATTTAGAGATGGAGTCTCACTCTGTCACCCAGGCTGGAGTGCAGTGGTGCTATCTTGGCTCACTGCAACCTGCGCCTCCTGGGTTCAAGCAATTCTCCTGCCTCAGCCGCTGAGTAGCTGGGATTACAGGCGCCTGCCACCACGCCTGGCTAGGTTTTGTATTTTTAGTAGAGACAGGGTTTTACTGTGTTGGTCAGGCTGGTCTCGAACTCCTGACCTCGTGAACTGCCCACCTCGGCCTCCCAAAGTGCTGGCATTACAGGCATGAGTCACCACGCCTGGCCCATAATATATATATAGTTTTATACAGTTGCTTTTTAAATCAAGAGAAGAAAGAAAAAAATCCACATTTACAGTGTCCTTTATAATAACAGTTGCTGTTACAGGTACTCTTGTATGTTTTTTCATGTGGACTTGACTTACTGTTTGAGAACACTTGCTTCTAGCCTGAACAGCTTTCTTTAGTATTTTTTGTAAGGTATGTCTGCTAGCATAGCAACAACTTCTGTTATGTTTTTGTTTTAGAAAAGTCTTTTTTTTTTTTTTTGAGATAGGTCTCGCTCTGTTGCTGAGTGCAGTGGTGCGATCATGGCTCACTGCAACCTCAGCCTCTTGGGCCCAAGTGATTCTCCCACCTCAGTCTCCTGAGCAGCTTAGGACTACAGGTGCACACCACCACGCCTGGCTAATTTTTAAATTTTTTTGTAGAGATGGTGTCCCCGTGTGTTGCCTAAGCTGGTCTTGAACTACTGGGCTCCAGTGACCCTCTGTCCTCAGCCTCCCAGAGTGCTGGGATTACAGGTGTGAACCACCATGCCCTTATGGGAAAGTCTTTATTTCACATTTAGATGGAAGCATTGGCAGATACAGCATTCTTGGTTGACAGTTTTTTTGTTTCCTTTCTTTGAGCGCTTTGAATACGTTACCCCACTGACTCATAGCTACCAGGGTTTCTACTTAGAAGTCAGCTTTTTGTCTTAACTGGAGTTTCCCTTATAAGTGATGCATCCTGTTTTCTTGCTATGTCTTTTTGTCTTGACTTTCAGCATTTTATTATCAAGTGTTTTATTTGTTGATGTTTTTGTGCTTATGACGTACACTTTTTTTTCTTTTTTAAATGACGTATTCTTAAATTCTAGTTTATGCTAAATGCCTATATTTTTCAGTTAAATATTTTTTTAAAAACTGTGGACACCTCAGTTATAATGTGTCAACTTTGTTAGCTAGAATGTTTAGATTAATCCATAATTGTTATACCTCAGCTGATAATTTATTACTATATTACAGGCATTCTCATAGAAGACATTTATAACTAAATTGGAAACAAACTAAAATAAAATGGCGATATGCATTCCTTTCCTGAGTTGTGTTTTGCTTAGATTGGGTATTATTCTACATGTAAAATTGTGCAACGCTAGCTCTTTAAAAAGGCAGTGGCTCTGAGGGTGTAGGCTACGTGGAGTTTATACCATGGTGTATTAGTTTCCTAGGGTCTTTTCTAACAGATACCGTAAACTGAATGGCTTAAACAGCAGAAATTGATCATACAATTCTGGATTCCAGAAGTCCAAAATCAGTGTCTCGCCAGGACCATGCCCTCTGAAGGTGCTGGAGAAGGATCTGCCCCAGGCTTCTCTCCTTGCTTCTGGCAGCCTCAGGCATTCCTTGGCTTGTAGATGGCCCTCTTTTCCCTGTGTCTCTTCATGTTTTCCCTGTGTGTGTGTGTCCAAATTTCTCCTTTTTGTAATAGCAGGATGCCAGTCATACTGAATTAGGGCTCACCTTCATGACCTCATTTTAACTTGACTATCTTTGTAAAGACTATTTCTAAATAAGGTTATATTATGAAGTACTGAAGATTAGGAGTTCAGGTTATCTTTATTTAGAGGAGGGGTTGCATAGTCCAATGCATAATGGATGAATTAAAGGAATATTGCCATCTTAAGTGCCTTCTGAAACAAGGTAGGAAATTAGGGAATCATACTTTTTCAAGAGGAGTAGCAATTGGTTCATTTTAGGGATCTTTTTAACTAACTCTAAACCTGCTTATAAGCCAACATTGGAGCTCTGCAGTGGTGGAATTTCTAAGTTAATTTTGCATTAATCTTATAATGGCTGACATTTCCTAGAAGTAGGCGTAGTTAACTAATTGCTTGATTCTGTCCTCTCCATAACTGCTCATTCCCCTCCCTACCTTACACCCCTAGCCTTTAACCCTGTGCATTATTACAGAGGTGCTTTTTTTTTGAGACAGAGTCTGGCTGTATTGCCGAGACTGTTGCACAGTGGCGTGAACTTGGCTCACTACAACCTCTGCCTCATGGGTTCAAGTAATTCTCCTGCCTCAGCCTCCCAAGTAGCTGGGGCTACACGTACCAGCCACCACACCTGGCTGATATTTGTATTTTTAGTAGAGACAGGGTTTCACCATGTTGGCCAGGCTGGTCTCGAACTTCTGACCTTAAGTGATCCGCCCACCTTGTCCTCCCAAAGTGCTGGGATTACAGGGGTGAGCCGTTGTGCCTAGCCTATTACATAAGTACTTTTAAATAAATTTTATTGTTTTGTTGATTATAAAAGAAGTGTAGTCAGTGTGTAATGTGATGTGTAAAAAGGTGTAAAGAAGAAACTGAAAGTTATCTGTAACCCGTTAATAATTACTTGTAACTGATATTGTGAGTGTGCCCTCAGTTTATGGCAAACATGATTTTTAAAACAAAATCTGGATCGTTAAATATTTTCTTAACAATATTCTGTAGAGAATTTCATTAATTGTAAGGGCTAGTACTCTCAGATTGTTTTTGCTTTTCTTCTATTTTGTAACCTCTTGCGGACCAAGACACATTTCTTCTCATTGTTTCTCATTTTCTCTATTGATAACAAAATTTTGTGGTACAGAATTACAGACTTTTGTTGATAAAGAAGGGACTTTAGGACAACTAGACCTTTAAAAAAGTGACAAATGAGTATTGCAGGGGAACCAAATCTGAGATCATGGTATTTCACAGTGATGAGCAGATTCTAAATGAACTCCTTGAGGATAATAATTTAGATTGAAGTTAATGTGGGAGCTAGTTTGAGTTTAGGTTATTATTAAACGTCTTTCTAACCGAAAAGCTGCTAAACTGGGATAACAGGCATTGGAAGAAAATGGTTATGCAGGAAGCCTGACTGACTGATTTCTAAAGATGATTTTTTAAAGTCCGTTGTTGGGAGCTAATCATTCACATTCCATGGAAACAATGTTTAATTTCTTAGCCAAATGGGTAAGGTGTGTTTTAGCACTGTTATTACTATGGTTCAACATTATGGAGATAAATTGATTCTTAGGGGCTATCATTCCCATATGGTGAAAAACGTGGTCCAAAATTTTGTGTTTTTTGCCAGCTGTCATTCTTCAAGAAGGAAACTCACTGGGAAATACCTTACGCTTCTATCGTTGAAGAGACCTGCGATTTGGGAGGAAAGGAAGGGAGGTTCAGTGAAGAGTGGGAGGGCTACCTTTGATACAGAGCCCAAGACTTGTGTTCAGGTCCCCTCTGCTGCAGGGTCTCACTCTGTCGCCCAGGCTGGAACGCACTGGTGTGATCCTGGCTCACTGCAGCCTTGACATCCTGGGCTTACGCGATTCTCACACCTCCACCTCCTGAGTAGCTGGGATTACAGGCACATGCCACCACGCCTGGCTGATTTTTGTTTTCTTTGTAGAGACAGGATTTTGCCCTATTACCCAGGCTGGTCTCGAACTCCTGGGCTTAAGGGATCTGCCTGTCTACCTCCCAAAGTGCTGGGATTACAGGCAGGAACCACCGTGCCCAGCTCTTCCGATTTCTTTAAAAAAAAAAAAAAAAACTTCCAAAAACAAGTTTTCTGTGGTCTTTTTGTTTTGTTTTTTCGAACCACAGTCATTCCATCTAGGTTCACGCTTTGGATTATGTCTCTTTAGTCTCTTTTATTACTTTTTAAATTTTAATTTATCTACTTTGCTAAATGTATTTACATTTCTCATACTTAGTCTTTAGTGTCTTTAAATATATTGCAGTCTCAAGTTGACCCACCAACTCTTTTTCTTTTTCTTTTTTTAAAGAGAGTCTTGCTCTGTTGCCTAGGTTGGAGTGCAGTGGTGTGATAATACTAATAGCTCACTGCAGTCTTGACCTCCTGGACTCAAGCAATCATCCTGCCTCAGCCTCTTGAGTAGCTAATATTACAGGTATGCACCACCATGCCTGGCTAATACTTTACTTATTTATTTATTTTGTAGAGGTAGGGGTCTCACTGTGTTGCCCAGGTGGTCTCAAACTGGGCTGAAGTGATGCTTCCACCTTTGTCTCCCAAAGCACTGGGGTTACAGGTGTGAGCTACCACATTTGACGGACACTGTTTTTTTTTTTTTTGGAGACTGAGTCTCACGCTCTCACCCAGGCTGGAGTGCAGTGGTGCAATCTCGGCTCCAACTTCAGCCTCCTGGGCTCAAGTGATCCTCCCACCTCAGCCTTCCGAATAGCTGGGACTATAGGCACGTGCCACAATGCCTGGCAAATTTTCGTATTCTTAGTAGAGACAGGGTATCACCTTGTTGCCCAGGCTGGTATCGAACTCTTGACCCTCAGGTGATCTGCCCAACTTGGCCTCCCAAAGTGCTGGGATTATAGGCATGAGCCACCACGCCTGGACTGCCTCTGACTTTTTGAACAGATAAGACTGATTGTCTCATTGAATGAAACTATCTGGATTTGTCTGAACTTTTCCTTATGGTGTCTTTTAATTTACTCTTGTATCCATTATATTTTCTCTAAAGTGGGAATTAGGTCTAAAGGCTTGATTAGACTGAGAGTAAACATTTTTGGGGAAGAATACTTTGTTAAGTGATACTGTGTTCTTCATATTGCAGATTATCATGTGGAACCTGATGACAGTTGTTATCACTCTGTGATGCTGAATTTGATAATTTGATTCAAGTGAAGACCGCCAGTGTCTTCATCATAAGGGAAATATTTCACTTTGCAATTACCATGTAATCTGAGGGATTTGGCAGTTGACCAATAGCTTGTTCTCCAGCACACCCATTGATGATTAGGGGACTTACAGTTCTTTTATTGGGTCCTGCAAAATGGTGTTTTTCCAATTCTGTTATGTTTTTCATGTTTATTACTAGGTATTCCTCTGTAAAGAATAACTTTTTCTCATTAACTGGTGTTGAACTATTGCGTCTTCAGAAAAGGCAACGTAGATAGTGAAGCCCTCAGTTGCCAGTTTTTAGAATAAGGAATCAATGTGATATTCCCTACCCATGCTGTGAATGAGTTTTTCCCCTTTATTGTTCTTCTACGTCTTTTTTGTGTTATGATAGATTTTTATTTATTCAGTGTTACAGTTGTTTGATAATCAATTACAGTCATTCTTTTTGATGATGTTCAAATTATTCTCGATTTTGCCAGTGGAAACCCTCCAAGCTGACTACTACTACATTGTTCTTCCACTCTTTTTTTTTTTTTTCTTTTTGAGACGGAGTCTCACTCTGTTGCCAGGCTAGAGTGCAGTGGCGTGATCTTGGCTCACTGCAACCTCCACCTTCCCAGTTCAAGCGATTCTCCTGCCTCAGCCTCCCGAGTAGCTGGGACTACAGGCATGCGGCACCATGCCCAGTTAATTTTTGTATTTTTAGTAGAGATGGCGTTTCACCATGTTGACCGGGATGGTCTCGATTTCCTGACCTCGTGGTCAACCTGCCTCAGCCTCCCAAAGTGCTTGGATTACAGACAAGAGCTACTGTGCCCTGCCTCTTCCACTTCTTTTTTGTGTCACAATAGAGTTTTGTTTATTCAGTGTTACAGTTTTTTGATAATAAATAATAATCATTCTTTTTGATGTTCAAATTAGTTTTGATTTTGCCAGTGGAAGCCCCTCCAAACTGACTACTGTAATTTCTTTGATATATCTTGAATTTACAGAAAAATTGCAAGAATAATGCAAGAAGTTCCCAAATATCTTTTACCCAAATCCACTGATTATTTGTATTTTGCTAAATTTGCTTGACAAATATTTATTTGTGTGTACATTCGTAAAAACTTAAGTGCACATTTCCCAATAACAGGGATATTCTCTTTCATAAACATGGTGTAATTTAAAAAATCAATACTGTCATCTAATGCACAGCCTATTTTGAAAATTTAATCAGTTATCTCAATAATGCCCAGTATCAAAGATTATCATGCATTATCTTTGTCATATATTTTTAGTGTCTTTTAATCATTATTCTTCAGCCTTTCTTCATCTTTATCAACTTGGACATTTTTGAGGAGTACAAGTCGATTGTTTGGTATACTACTGCTCAGTTTGGGTTTGGCTGCTGTTTCCTCATGATTAGATTCACGTTATACATTTTTTACATTTTTACTGGCCTGCCAGGCTTTTCACTGTCTTCACTGTCATTGCGTATGTGTGTGGTTTTTGTTTTTTTTTTGAGACAGAGTCTCGCTCTGTCACCCAGGCTGGAGCATAGTGGCACGATCTCAGCTCAGTGCAACCTCTGCCTCCTGGGTTCAAGCAATTCTCCTGCTTCAACCTCCCAAGTGGCTGGGACTACAGGCACATGCCATCGTGCACCACGCCGAACTAATTTTTGTTTTTGGTTTTTTTTTTAGAATAGACGGTGTTTCATCATGTTGCCCAGGCTGGTCTCAGACTCCTGACCTCAGGTGATTCTCCTGCCTTGGCCTCCCAAAGTGCAGGATTACAGGCGTGAGCCACCATGCCCAGCCTGTCATTGTGTTTTGACTTCAACTCATCAGTTGAGATCAGGTGTGGAATTTTCCAGTTGTGGTGTTGTGTTAGCACTCAAAAAATCAGATTTTGGAGCAGTTTGGATTTCAGATTTTCAAATTAGGGATGCCCAACCTGTAGTAGCAGTAGGACTGTCATTCCTTCTCTGTGTTTCAGTTGGCATTCTACTGCAAGAAAGATACTTCCTTTCTGTCTATTCATGTATTTTTTAGAGCAGCATGGACTTTTGTTTTGTTCATATGACTCATCATCATCATTGATTTTGATACCCAAATTGTTCCTGATGGGACCAGTAGCTTCAAGCTGGCTCCTGTGTTTGTCACGTTTTTATCATTTTTTGAGCACTTTCTAACTTCTTGGTGTAAGACAGAATCATCTTGTATCTTCCTTTCTCCAGCCTTACATTCTAAAGTGTCTTGATTTCTTTCAGTGGAGAATGATATTTAGAAACCAAGATGCGGGCCGTATGTGTGCTCATTACTATGGAAGTGTCATGGTTTTTAATCATACATTCCTTTTAGTGGACATAGCAAGGAAATGTTTTAAAGTGACTTCATGGCCGGTTATGGTGGCTCACGCCTGTAATCTCAACATTTTGGGAGGCTGAGGTGGGCGGATCACCTGAGGTCAGGAGTTCAAGACCAGCCTGGCCAATATGGTAAAAGCCGTTTCCACTAAAAATAGAAAAATTAGCCAGACGTGGTGGTGCACGCCTGTAGTCCAAGCTACTTGGAAGGCTGAGGCAGAAGAATTGCTTGAACTGGGGAGGTGGTGTTTGCAGTGAGCTGAGACTGTGCCACTGCACTCCAACCTGGTGACAGAGTAAGACTCCATCTCAAAAAAAAAAAAGTGACTTCACATTGAAAATTTCAAATCACATTAACCTCAGTGTTTTGTTTTCCTTCTATGCGTCTTCTATCTTTTTAATTGGAAAACTATAAAAGGCTTTAGAGAGATTCTTGTGTGATGTTTCTGAAGTTCAGTAATACTCTAGTTTTAGTGTGTTATTTTGACTGGAGAGTCATTGTCAGCTGACTTGGACATAATTGTCAACTCTAATCTCTTGTTAGAGCAAGTGAATATTTAGCAATTTGAAAAATTGGAATTTTAAGTTAAAATCTTTGAATTTATTATATCTAAAATTGCTTTATATATGAAGAAAGAATAACAATCAAATTTCTGGTCTGTTTAGGATTCTAAGTGCTGACTTGCAGAGAAGACTTCAGTTTTATTACTTATAAAATTAGGATAGTATCTTAAAAAGTTGTTTTGAGGGTACATGATGTATATAAAGTTCCTAGTAGAGTCCTTGGCCTAACCTAGGCGCTTAATAAATGGTACCTAGACTATTACACTATTGTTATTGTGCCCTATAGTGTCTATAAGCATAGAAGCATGAAAAAATACTTCTTTGCTTAATATTCCGTATTGATGTAGATTTAAGATTTCACATTCTAAAAGTTTTGACTGTGTGTTTTCATAACTGTGCTGAATTGAAAATGAAAATTTCACATAAATGTAAACTTCAATGAGTTTTCAGACAAACTACACCTATGCAGCTGGCTCCAATATTAAGAAATAGAACATCATCAGTACTTCTGAAACCACTATTCCGCTCCCTCCCAGTCACTACACAACATTTTTGCTTTCAGGGGACATTGCATGAGTTTTATGACTTTTTATTATGCCCTACTCAAAACATGTAGTAAAAAAAAAAAAAAAAAAAACTATTTTGGGGATTAGAATTGCATTAGATGAGAAACTTGAAATGGGCTTTGTAAATAGCTTTTTGTATTGCATAGTGTGATTTTTAATGTAAGTACAATAGTAATGTATTTTGCAGGTAGGGAGTACAGTTTTAATTTGTATTTTAGTCTGTCAGAGGGTAATTAGTAGAACCTTTTTGAGAGACAAGTGTGTTAGAACATCTTTTTTCTATCACTTGTTTATTGTCTGTGAACAACAAAGGCAGAACCTCTGTTTCCTTTTCTGTAAGGATAAGTCATAACTTTGTATCACCTGTCCTTAGCATAGTTCCTGGCACACATAAGCCATATAAGAAAATGTTTTAAAAATAAATATGTGAATCAGTCTAGGCAAGTACATGTTAGCACTTGTATGTGACTTCACCTGCATTTATTTGTACATGAAAGAATTTAGGGTGGGACTTGCATGTATGAAATTGTTGTAGGAGAGCTCTATTTTCATTATCAGTTTATACAAGAGTGATTATATTTTTATTTTGGGGGGATGGAATCTTGCTCTTTCTCCCAGGCTGGAGTGCAGTGGCGCGATCTCGGCTCACTGCAGCGGCGCGGTCTTGGCCCACTGCAACCTCCACTTCCCAGGTTCAAGTGATTCTCCTGCCTTAGCCTCCTGAGTAGCTGGGACCACAGGCACACACCCCCATGCCCAGCTGATTTTTGTATTTTTAGTAGAGATGGGGTCTCACCATGTTGCCCAGGCTGGTCTCAAACTTCTGACCTCAGGTGATTCTCCTGCCTCGGCCTTCCAAAGTGCTGGGATTACAGGCATGAGCCACCACGCCCAGCCAAGAGTGACTATTTTGAAAAACAATTTGGTGCTAGTATGTAGCGTAAGCTGTAGGAAAATTACAATTGTAGGAATATAGGGTATATCAGCATATAGAAATTAATTACTCAGATGAAGGTAGGGCGTGAATCGATACATAGAAAACTCTGTTAAGTGTGTCTGCATGTTAGGTATTGTATTTTGATCTGTATGTCGAACTGGTTTCCCGAAGAAATCATAAATCTGGGAAAAGTCCAGCAAAATGTTACTGATATTAGGAATGGATGCAGTAGTAACAGACTGAAAAGAATGAGAATCTTCTTTGGAAAGATACTGGTTAATACATCATGCGATTATAAGGCTGAATGATCATACACCTTACCGTCTAAACTGGGACACTTTGGGAGTGGAAAGGCGTGCTATTAATTGTGCCATGACAACTGGTGCAAACTGTTTCTGGCGAAGTGGGACGTGTGATCACTCTGTTACAGGGTGCATATGGGTTTCTCCTTTGTATCCTGGAGTTCTAGAATTAGTATTTCTTTAAACTCAAAGGGAGTAATCGTAGAATAACTAAAAAGGCAAACAATACCCGAAACATAGCAAATGTGGCGCTTTCAAACTGAAAATACGAGAAAAATTGTAGGAAAATAGCCTGTCACATGCAAGAGTGACACCATGTTGAAGTGAAACCAGTCGTAATGGACCAGGGTTTGACTCCTGCATACAAAGGCTTTCCCGCAGCAAGGTCAAAAACAATGCCTGTAGCATTGATAATGCCTCGTGGAGGTGCTTATCTAACCTCTCCAGTGGTCACAAGTTTCCTAAGAAAGTCTGAGGCGTGCCGAGCTGCACATGTGTTTGCCCTAAAAGCTTGCTCTGTAAAGGGTGTTTTCTGGAGGGTGATACAGGGGATACACCATCTCTCAGCTGCCCGAGACATTGCTTTTTTTCGTAAATTTACCATCTAAGCCTGTCCTGGAATTTTCAGGCCTTTAATAGACTTGTTCATAAGTCCCTGTTACATTTTTCTTTCTGAGAAACTGGATTTGTTAGCCTCTTTCTTTGGCCTCTCAGCTCCCTGAGCCTTTCGGAGTATGTTTGCCATATAGCAGCAAAAGTTTATAGTTAAATGGATGGTAGTAATATTCTTCTATGCTGTGTAACAAGTAATCAGAAATTTAGCAGCTTAAGTGAACTCATGTGATCTAACAGTTTCTGTTGTAGGTAAGCCGTGCCCTCTGCAAGGCTGTAATCAGTGAGCTGGCCAGGGCTCAGGCCACATCTGCAGTTGCAGTTGGCAGTGGATCTGCTTTCAGGCTCACTGAGTGTTTCTTGCAGCTGTTAAGACTAAGGGCTCTGGGCTTTTTCTGGTTGCCAGTTGGCAGCTGCCCTTAGTGCTGAGAGGCTGCCTACGTCCTTGCCATGTGGCCCTCTCCATAAGCCCTCTCAGCACAGCAGCTTGCTCCTTCCAAGCCAATGAGGGAGTCAGGGAGCAAGTCTACTAGCAGTATGGAGTCTTATATAATGTCACATAGTCACAGCAGTGACATCCCATCTCCTTCGTCATTTTCTACTGGTTAGAAGGAATTCACAGGTCCTGCCCATATTCCAAGGGAGGCCGTTATACAAAGGCATGGATACTAGCAGGCTGAGATCGGGGGAACACTGTAATTTCTGCCCACCACAGCACTGCGTTGACGATAGCTTCTCAGTGAGAAGTCTCTGACTGAGGTTTAATCGTGTGGTATCTTACTTGTGATTATTTTTGTGTGAAATCTAGTATAGTTTGTTAGAACATGTCTACTTTCATTTAAGTATACATCTATCTATTTACAGCACTTTAAAATTCATTTTTGATGGTGAGCACAGTACTGTGGCTTGGGATAGCATATCCATTTCTATATTATTGACAATTGATTTTTTTTTGTTTGCTAATATCCCCACTTAATAGATCATTGATAACTGACAGTCTTTTATACAGCGGATTGAAGATGGTTGATTTATTATGACATCTATCATGTATAATCATGACATATCTCTAAATATAATTAAAGTGTTCAAGTTCTTCTTTAACGACACCTAGAATTATTGTTTACTAGAGGTTGTTTTAGGCTCATGAGGCTTCCTGGACAACCCTTTGTTTAAAACGAAGGAATTGAGGGGAATATGTTTTGTAATATGGAAGACTACTGGCACACATCACCTGATGTGAAGGGGTATCTCTTTCTGAACAAATGCAGTATTTGTCTTTGTCACTTATTTGGCAGTTAATAATGTATTTTGCTTTAACCATATCTAGTGTTTTTTTATTATAGGAAAACTTAAATGTATATTGACGTAGACAATATTATGTACCCCCAGGTACCTATCACGCTTTAGTTAACGCAAAAAACATCTCTTGACCAATGTTGTGTCTTTTTTACTCCCTCTAACTTAGACCTTGCCAGGTTCTTTAGGAGCAAATCCCGAATATCATTTTATTACTTAAATATTGTATATTTACCTTTTTAATATGTTTGATCTAGGTTCTCCTTTTTTTATACTGAATGCTCCCTGAGCATATGAACCATATGCATATTTCAAGTTTTAGCCTGGTGGTGCCTTGTGGGTAGTCAGTACATATTTGGAAAGCTATACATAAGTACACACTTAGAAGTCAGAAAAGTCTGTCTTCTCTAATTTAATGTGAGTCGACTCTACAAACTAATCTAGAATAAGTTACCTATCTATCCTCTCCATTGAAGAAGAATTTCACTTTTTTGAATTACCTAAAGGGTATTTATTTATTTAGTTAGTTGAGGCGGAGTTTCATTCTTGTCACCCAGACTGGAGGGCAGTGGCGTGATCTTGGCTCACTGCAACCTCCACCTCCCGGGTTCAGGCAATTCTCCTGCCTCAGCCTCCCGAATAGCTGGGATTACAGGCAATGCACCACCATGCCTGGCTGATTTTTGTATTTTTAGTAGAGATGGGGTTTCACCATGTTGGCCAGGCTGGTCTCGAATTCCTGACCTCAGGTGATCCAGTCGCCTCGGCCTCCCAAAGTGCTGGGTAATTACAGGCGTGAGCACCGCGCCTGGCCAAGGGTCTTTATTAAGATCTGTTTTCTTCTTGTCATAGACTTGGACTTAGGAGCCTTGAAGTTTTGTTGCTTCTCTAACAGTCACAGTTTGTTTTTAAAGGAAGGCAGTGGGTTAAACAGAACATGGAAAGCGGTTTATTTTATTGTAATCACCTTACTCTCCCACTCTCAGCAGTGTGACAGAAAATTAGGGTCTGTTTAAAATAATATTTTGATCTCAGGACAGGAGTCATTTGAGAATCCTACAGCAGAACTCATGGTGCTGCCTGAATTCTATGTAAAATGAGCCCTGTTAAAACAAAGTTCATATGTTTTGGGATGGGATATTTTAAAATTCAACTTGGGAAGTAAAGGAAAGCATGTTTTCCTTCTTTGCTGCCGTCTCCCCTTCCTAGCTAGCTTCTGGCAGTAAGAGTTTATATGTAGTTATATATCCATATGTAAAATAGCAGATTTGTAATCTATATATTCTTTAATATTTATTTTATTTATTTTTGAGACAGAGTCTCACTCTGTCACCCAGGCTGGAGTGCAGTGGCGTGATCTCGGCATACTGCAACCTCTGCCACACTGGTTCAAACAATTCTCATGCCTCAGCCTCCCTAGTAGCTGGGATTACAGGCCTGTGCTACCATGCCTGGCAAATTTTTGTGGATTTTTAGTAGAGATGGAGTTTCACCATGTTGGCCAGGCTAGTCTCGAACTCCTGGCCTCAAGTAATCCACCTACCTCGGCCTCCGAAAGTGCTGGGATTATAGGGCTGAGCCAGCATGCCCAGCCTCCATACACCCAATATTTAAACGTTTGAATATATGAATGTTTAGGGATTTAGATATAATTAAAGTTTACTTAAAAAAATATATAAATGTTGTTACGATAGAGATTTGAGATCAGACAAAATAAATTCTAAATGTTTTCATTCATTTTAAGATTATTTATTTATCTGAGACAGGGTCTTGCTTTATTGCCCAGGTTTTGTGGTCTCAGCTCACTGCAACCTCTGCCTTCGACGTTTAAGGTATTGATTTTTCCACCTCAGCTTCCTGAGTAGCTGGGACTACAGATGGCTAATTTTTTTTGTTTGTTTGTTTTGTTTTGTTTTTTCTAGTAGAAATGGGGTTTCACCATGTTGCCCAGGCTGGTCTCAAACTTCTGGGCTCAAGGGATTTGCCTACCTCATCCTCCCAAAGTGCTGGGTTTACAGACATGAGCCGTAGCACCTGGCCTTGTTTCAGGATATATATTTATTTGAACTGTTCATAGGTATTTTCAGCATCTGTGAAACATTTAGTTAGAACATGTCTACTTTCGTTTGAGTGTACATCTGTTTACAGAACTTTAACATTCATTTTTGATGGTGTCAGTCAGTGAGTACTGTGGCTTGGGATAGCATTTCCATTTCTATAATATTGACTTTTTTTTGTTTGCTAATATCTCCACTTAATAGATCATTAATTACTGACCTAGTCTTTTTATAAAACTGGTTGAAGATGGCTTATTTATTATGACATCTATCTTGTACAATCGTGACATCAAATCTTTAGGCATAATTCATAAAATGTTCAATTTCCTCTTTAACGGCACCCAGAATTGTTTGTTTGAGTGTTTTTAGGCTCAGGAGGCTTCCTTGGACAACCCTTTGTTGTTCAAAATGAAGTAATTAAGAGAGTATATTTTGTAATATGGAAGACTTTAGGGGACCTGATTAGAAAGTAACTCTTCTCTTTTCTGACAGATTTGGGAGAAAGCTTACCTTTTATGTGGGCATGTTGAAGTATGTTTTCCTACCTTGAAACTCATTGAAATTTTATTTTTCCACCCTCTCAGTTGCTGACTTATTCTCCCCTTTTTCAGTGTCTCTTCTCAGAATATACCGGAGAATGAGCTTATATGGCAAGCCAAATGTGATAGAGAAATTTTAGAAATTGAACTGCTTTTGATCAAAACACTTTTTTATGCTACCTTTCTCCAAATTCTGTCGTACAAGTTATTAGTAACCCTATAGAAAGAGCTTCTTTAGTCTTTTTCATTTATAGGGCAGTCATACATTTCAGTCATAATGTGTGACTAATAACATTTATTTTTCTCACAGGGTCTGGCTCTGTGACCCAGGCTGGAGTGCAGTGGTATAATCATAGCTCACTACAGCCTTGAACTCCTGGGCTCAAGCCATCCTTCTGCCTCAGGCTCTCAAGTAGCTAGGACTACAGGCACACACCACCTAATGGGCACACCCAGCTGATGTTTTTATTTATTTAGAGATGGGATTTTACTATGTTGCCCAGGCTGGTCTCAGACTCCTGGGCTCATGTGATCCTATTGCCTTGACCTCCCAAAACATTGGGATTACAGGCATGAGCCACCACTCCCAGCCCCAAATATTGCTTTTTAAATTAGAATAAAATTAGAACATTTTTCTGAATATAAATATATATATTTTTTTACATTTCTATATGTAGTATTTAAGAAAACATTGTTAGTGATTATTATTAGAATAGTGGTCTGAATGAAACCTGCTTTGGTGTGGGCTGAGAGTTTCTGATCAGATTGATTTAGCTCCAGATATTCCTCCCATTATTGTAGATGTAGTAGCAAAGCTTTTTATGTAATTTAGATGATAATTTATATTCTGGGAAGAGTAGACTACTTTGAAGTAATATTATTCGTGTTAAACTATATTATAAAGTATGCCAAGCTTTCACCTTTAGGGTAAGGCTAGAGTCATGGTCTTGCCAGAAAGTGGGTGATCTTTTATCTGAGAAGAGCATGACAGTGGTGAGAGCAGAGAAGAGCTCATGGCACTTTGGTTTTTACAGCAGACACAGGACAAGGACACTCCTATCCTCAGAGTACTGCTCTTGTTAACGTGCCCACCAGCTCCTCACACACACGTAGAACTTGAAACCAGTGATCTTTTAGGACAACCAGACCTACGCAAATGCAGAGGAATCCCTCATGAGATACTTACACTAGCCATCTTTCGTTCACAAAGCTGAACAGCCAACCAGGGATTTCCAGACACTTGAGGAAAACCAAGAGATTGAAACATGGAAGAGTCTCCTTTGAGGAGCAGTAGTTTAATGAGTGAGGGCTGCATTTCTGTTCCTTTGGTTTTTTTTTTTTCCTTCCTGTACTGCTTTTTATTGGAATGATATTTTGTTTACATTTTGCTAGTAATCTATATGTTTTTTAACATGTGTAACTAAAATTTTTTTGTTTGGAGTTGCTAACATTTCTTCCGGCCCCTCTCTACTTCACAAGCCAATCTCCTTAGCACACATTAGCTACCCTTCAAGTATCTACTCTTTCTAGTTAATTGCTTTTTGAATACACCAAAGATAAAGCATGGAAGATACAATTATAGAAGCAAATGTAAATGTTATAATCCCTGAATATATGAGGAAGTGGCTGGGAGGTGGAGGAAATGAGGGATAGCAGGAAAGGTAAATGTGCTTATTTCCTTTTGTTTCATAGGCCGAATTTCTTACGTGCTATATGAAAATTGGTAAATCTAGCTAAAGATTTAGATGCAGAACCAGTAGAAGCACTAGAACAATACTCTACCCAATGACACGTAATAAAAATTAGGAGGTGGCCTGTGAAAGGAGAGTTGGGAGGTAGTGTGTCAGTTTCTCTTCCTACAAAGTGCGGAATTAAGAGCTGTTGACTGAGGCATACAATATATTATTTAAAGTTATGATAATAATCATTAAGAACTAAAACTGTTAATGGGGGTTGTCTCCAGGGAAATGAACCTTAAGGGAGGGAGTGGTGAATAATACTTTGAGTTTTACACCCACTTTACAGTTTGGATTATTTTTAGATTATTAACTTACAGTATTTATAAAATAAAAAGTTTTACACAAAGCATATGAAAGGGATTTGGTGCTTGTTCTGATATTTTAACTGTCCATAGGAAGCTAACCTCAGACTTTTACATAGGTTAAAGATTGGTCTCTTTTCCTTCTATTTACGTAGTAGCTTTCAAAGCCAAGTGTACTTGAACAAGGTACTTCACTCTACTGCTGCAAGTTTCCATCATGTTGCTCACTTTGATAAAATGATTACTTAGAAAAATCTAAATGACTCATGTTTCTAGTCATACCTTTACATAATGCTTTACGTTTTACAGCACTTTCACATTCACTATTGGATTTCCATAACCCCGAGGTAGGCAGAGTAGGTATTTTCCTGTATGAGATGGTGAGGAAACTAAGACTGAGAAAGTGACTCACCCAGAGTCACGTGGTGTGAGAAGTGGTGGTGGCGCTCACTGCTCACCCACTCACCAGGAGGGTTTCACACCTGCACAGGCTTCTGGCCTACCATGGCTAAAGTGTCTCTTACCAGTTCTTACCTTTCTTCTTTGTAACGTACCCACACTCAAGTTCCCATATTGATTGCTTCCTGTGTTCTCAATTAGTATTCAAATTGTGTTTAACGTATATAAATCTGTTTATTTTTAAAACTGAATTTTACTGCATTTTGAAAATGCCACACATAAACTTGGAGCGTCATTCAGCCCTTGTTACTTCTGTAGCTGCACAACACTCTTCCTTCCTTCCTTTCATGAACGGATCTTTCTGTCCAGAATTTTCCGACACCCTTGTTTTTAAGCGTCATGGCTTGCTGATCAAAGTGGTGGAATTTACATGTTGTTGCCTTCAAGAATTAGCTAATCTTTTGGACTTGTGATACTTGTGTAATCTTTTCGGACTTGTGATTTGGCCTTATTTGAACCCTGCAGAAATGGTTTTCATCCAGGAAATTTGGGATTTCGACAAGTGACTCACTGAAAAAACCACATTAATTGTGGGGAGGTAAGCGTGCTCAGCTCTTGTGTTGGGCCCCAGTGTGATACCCTTGACACAATTAATTTAATAATACCTTTGACTAGTCATTCCAGTGTTTGGAATTCCTCAGGGATGGTTTCTGTCAAATTCTTTTTTTCCGGCAAATACACCATATTTTCCTCTGTTTTTTGGCATGTTTTGTGATTTTTTTTTTTTTTTTTTGTGAGAACTGAACAGTTTGAATGTTGTAATGTGGTGACTCTGAAAATCAGATTCTCCACCTCCTCAGTAATTGCTTTTTTGAGGCTTGCAGTCATCCATTTGTATAATGACTTTTCTAAACCAGTTTTGCAAAGTCTGTATTCCTTGTTGTTTGTGGTCACTGAAGTTCTCTCTTACTATCTCTGGACAACTATGACTTCATAGAAATTTAGTATAATGTCTGGATCCCTATCCCCCTCAATAAAGGGAAAAAAACAAGAAAGATTGCAGCCTAAGGGGACAGAAACAAGAGCAAGCATCTGTGCTGTTTCCCGAGGCTACTGCCAGGCTGAGCAAAATGCACAATCCGAAATTGTTGAAGGGCAAGGCTCCCGCTGCCAGCCCTGTTACTAGGCAGCTGCTCTAGGAGGTGGTCCTGTGCCCGCCTCTGGGGATGCTGAGGAGTAGGGGATAGTAGCTGGTTTGCATGCTGTGGTCTCTTCTCCCTTCATCAACCACTGCCCTGGGTGTTTAATGTCTGATGAGGGTCTAAGGTTCAGAATAGTTGATTCTGATGTATTTTTCAGCTGAATGGTTTTGTTGGAAGGACTAACCCTTGGAGCTTTCTACTCTGCCATTTTCCATGTCGGTCACTCCACTGATATGTTTTGGATGTGACCGTACTTCACGCCAGTTGCAGCCAGTTTTTTTCTACTTCCCCACCATTTATCAAACAGTTGTGCTTTTTTGTTGTTGTTTTTGAAGATACTGAAACTGCATTAATGGAATAAAGTCCTTTGCAGCATTTCTCTAACATCCTTCACAAAAATTGTGCATACATTTTATTTTCTATTATTATTAAGAGATAGGGTCTCACTCTGTCGCCCAGGTCATAGCTCACTGCAGCCTCGAACTCCTGGACCTAACGATCCTCCTGCCTCAGCCTCCAGAGCAGCTAGGACTATAGACATGCTCCACAACATCCTCTGTAGAGACAGCATCTTGCTATGTTGCCCAGGCTTCTCTAGAACTGCTGGCCTTAAGCAGTCCTCCTGTTCTGACTTCCCAAAGTGCTGGTATTATGGGTGTGAACCACTGCACCTGGCCTACGCACATCTTTAGAGTGACACTGTCATTTTCTGAGCTGTTGATGGTGTGGTTGCTAAGAATGGTTTTTATTTTTGCAGAACTTAAAGGTTGTTTTCAGTTCTTTCACAGTTTTATAGCTGGAAAATGGTAAGAGAGAACCACATTTTATAGGTCAGGGGGATGGAGGTCTAGAAAACAGGGCTGGCAGAGATGCTGCTTTATTCTTTTCACTTAACTCTGGTTTAATATTCCTGTTGTCTCAGTGACACAGAGCTACAGGTCACTTTCTTATTGTGGTAAGAAAATGAAGAACTCTGAGACAGTTCACAATATGAGTACCTTTTTTTGTTTGAAGTGTATGGAATATTCTGAGTACTTGATATAACTATGTAAGTTTGATGATAATTTGCTTTTTATTAAAGGATGAGTCAGAGTTCGCATATGGAATCTGGAGTATGAACTCTGTTACTATAAACTAAGTCAGTCCATAATGTAATTTGTTGATTTTGGTTTCACTTCAACTTAATAATACCTTTTATTTATATAGTGATTTTCTTCTCAGGAGTGGTAGGTACTTTACAGATACTTTATTATACTATAACGTAGGTGTTGGGAAAAATAGAAGTGTTCATGTATTTATAAGTGGAAAAACATCAACACAGGTTTTCTCATTGAGCATAATCACAGAAATCTGTTATCCAAGTCAGGTGTCTGAAGGGTATGCAGGGTGGCAATCCAGGGATCCTTGCTTTTCATAGAGCTGAAACCTTATTTGGTGAAATAGATACAGGAATTGTCAATAATATGGTAGAAAGAGCTTGATGAAACTTTCTTGTAATTTGTTCACCAAAGTGGGTGAATCCCTGCATTGAAGACAATATGAAGATGCTGAAAAAACACATCTTGCCCCCTTTTTGCCTTAGGTAAGGTGCCAGTTACGGAGTTCAGATATAGTTATGTTTTAAATGTTTGGCATCCATGAGAGTATCTTATTAATTTTTTGAAAGTTTTTTGTATTGTTAGGAAAGTAGGATCTGTGAAGTTTCATTGTGCACACTCAAGTATGTTGTTATGCTGAGTTTGGTCATATTTGAGAATTTCCCTTTTGATGTTATTGTTAAGCCAAATGTGAAGGCTTGACAGAGTGGTTCTTGGAAAAGCCAGTATTATCACTACTGTCACTTCTGACAGAGATGAAGTAATGTGATTTCTTTCAGTAGCTCATTGTCTCATTGTGAACATTTACAGATCAAAAGCTTGGTTTTTGTTTGTTTGTTTTTTGGCATCCAGTGGTCTTATATTTCCATATCTTAACTGAGTTAAAAGACTTAAGGTAAATCCGAATCTTCTTTTGTTCTTTCTAAATATTCTCTGTAACACATTTAGCCATGAATTATGTGGTGAAACTTCATTGAAAATACTGAATAAAATAATTGGAATACTGTGCCTTTTGATATGTCAGATAGGAATATTGAGTTTCTAGTGGACATTTGAATTTTTGAAAGTTAAAATTACATGCCTGTTGGTTTGGTTTAGTTATTTTAGCAATGAATTATAATATTGATTCAGATATGTAACTTGTTTTTTATTACATAAGTGGAGTCCTCTGAGTAAATTTAGATTTGCAGTTATTTGCCCAGTGATTAATCATAGAATTGGATTTTTTCTGAACTGCTTAGATGAGAAATTTGTGTGTTTTAATATGTTACATATGTGCTTCTGTGGTGGCAGCTGAAGGAGAAATAAACTACTTTTAATTTCTTCTGGGAAGAAATTCTGTTTTTGAAAACTTGCCAGAAATCTTCCCTATCAGGTTGAAGATGTTTAGGAGTGATATGGAGGGTAGGTTGGGAGGATGGGATATATACACAAACATAAACACTACTGGACAGCAAATTCATATTGTTTCTCTTTCTTCCTGCAATGAAACAAGTGGTTTTCAGAAGACTTGTGATAGAGAGGAATAGAGACAAAGGCCCTTTGATCATAAGATTATTAGAGCTTGATAATTGGTTGTACAATATTTCATTTCTCTCAGAGTTAGCAACATGTTCTGACTTCTCCATTAGTGTTGGCAACTGAACCTCTCTGTTCCCTTTTGTGTCGTTGGTACCATATCGTATCTTACCGAGGGTCACTTTGCTTTGTGCCAATTTCTGATTTTAAGCTTTTGCAAGCTTCCGCCACGTGTACTGCAATGGTGCAATGCCAGTTTTAGGTCTAGACCTTTCTACTTTTTATGGTGCACATTTTAACTTCGATGGGATAGTTAAAAACAGAGGAGGCCACTAGAGGAAGTATAGCCCAAGATTCTTAGGATGACCGCAGATCAGTGCAGAACCCCCAGATACTTTCCCTCCCAGCCACAGAAATTGTGTCAGGACTGTGTTTTTTGAAAGACTCATCCGAAGGAAAGAGTAGTAGATGGCACTGTAGTTGGGATGGAGGAAGATGGGCAAAGGAAGTTTGCTTTGGGCCTGTTGTGCCAGGCCTTGTTCTGAACATCTTCTATACATTTTTCACAGAAACAGGCCGTGTTGCAAGTCTTATTTGCCCTTTTTTTGCAGATTAGTAATTTGGAGCTCAAATGTTTAAAAAAATTTATTTGTTCTAAATTTAAACTTTGGTAACTCTACAGTAGTGATGCTGTTTTAGAATTGTAGCATTTGGGATTTGCAATAGATGCTACAAATCTGGTCTCCCATCTTACTGAGGAGAAAACTGAGGCAGTGTTTTATTGCAGTGGTTCAGTAGTTTAGTTTATATTAGAATGGGGACAGGAATGTAGCCTTCTGGTTTGAAGGCTGTCACTCAGTGCCCTGCCCAGCCTGTAGTTGGAACGTTTAAATGCCTACTCTTCGTAGTTCAGGGCTTTCATTGTACCAACATGAAAAGCTATGATGAAAATACCCCTGAAGAAAGAGTCAAAGCCTGGCTCATTTGGTTCTGTTTGTGCTATTCCTTTCTGTTAGTTTTCCTTCTCACAGGCCCCTCAGCTGCAGGTCTGTTGGAGTTTACTAGAGGTCCACTCCAGACCCTGTTTGCCTGGGTATCACCGGTGGAGGCCGCAGAACAGCAAATATTGCTGCCTGATCCTTCCTCTGGAAGCTTTGTCCCAAAGGGGCACCCGCCTGAATGAGGTGTCTGTCGGCCCCTGCTGGGAGGTGTCTCCCAGTCAGGCTACACTCCCAGTCAGGGACCCACTTGAGGAGGCAGTCTGCCCGTTATCGGAGCTCTAATGCCATGCTAGGAGAACCACTGCTCTCTTAGAGCTGTCAGGCAGGGATGTTTAAGTCTGCAGAAGCTGTCTGCTGCCTTTTGTTCAGATATTCCCTGCCCCCAGAGGTGGAATCTAGAGAGGCAGTAGGCCTTGGTGAGTTGCAGTGGACTCCGCCCAGTTCAGGCTTCCCTGCCGCTTTGTTTATGCTGTGAGCACAGAACTGCCTACTCAAGCCTCAGCAATGGTGGACGCCACTCCCCCTGCCAAGCTCCAGGGTCCCAGGTCAATCTCAGACTGCTGTGCTAGCAGTGTGCAAGGCTCCCTGGGTGTGGGACCCACCAAGCCAGGCATGGGAGGGAGTCTCCTGGTCTGCCAGTTGCGAAGACCATGGGAAAAGCACAGTATTTGGGCAGAGTGTACCCTTCCTCCAGGTACAGTCACTCATGGCTTCCCTTAGCTAGGAAAGGGAAATCCCCTGACCCCTTGCATTTCCTGGGTGAGATGACAGCCCACCCTGCTTCCGCTCGCCCTCTGTGGGCTGCACCCACTCTCCAGCCAGTCCCAATGAGATGAACCAGGTACCTCAGTTGGAAATGCAGAAATCACCCGTCTTCTGCATCGATCTCACAGGAAGGTATAGACCAGAGCTGTTCCTATTTGGCCATCTTGGAAGTGACTCTCAGTTCCATCTGTTTGTGAAGCTTTTCCAAGTTCTCCAGCACTCAATGTTGTTCCTGTCCAGACTTGCTATAGTACATCGTGTGTTGTGACATAGTTTGGACACTTATTCTCTTATCTCTGTATCTTTAAATTTATTTTTAAATTGATTTTTATTTATATGTGATCATGAAAAGCTAATTTTTATTCACTGTCTACTCCCCAGTTGAATTATGATTTTGACATTTTTCTTATGCTTTTGTATATAAAATATAAAAAATTTCAACCTACATTGAGAAATGAGACCCAGTACATACATTTATATTTCCATATTGAAACAAAAGTTTGAGAAGCCTTTGTTTACTCCTAATAAAGATGTGTATCTGATCTGTTTTACTGAAAAAGAAGATGGTAGTGGTCCACTGCAAAGACCTCACCACTCACTAATGGGTACCACACTTTAAAAATCATGTTCTCCAGTTACTAGCACAGGGCTAGAGAGAACACAGGTAGTCAGATACTGAATTTCACATATCCCGAGGCCTACTGCTTTGATACTCTTTTTATGATTCCTCAGACTCATTGTGTAGATATAATGTGTTTTGTCATAAATATTTTCATTGCCTTTGATTTGGTTTCAGGGCACATGGTGTTTTCTAGAACAGGTATGAGGGTTAAGCCTTCTCTTTGACTCTTCACCCTTTTTCATCTATGAGATAAACTTGTTTCGCCTTTATACTTTGGATTCATCTTTACAGCTCACATTCACTTCTTTGTTGTGTTTATAGCCTTACACCCTCACATGGGCTGCTTCCTGTGCCTCCAGAACTTTTCTTATTTTACCAAGTCACGTGCTTTTCCCACCTCCGGGAAGCTTTTCCTGCCTGATTTGGCAGTTCTCCTTTGTGTACTGACCTGATCTAACTTAAAATGATACACACTGCATTCTAAAATATGATTTGAAACATGAAACTGGAACAGTGTATTGAATTTTCTCTTTATTTGTGTTAAAGTTGTGTGGAAACTAATAGTTTGGCTAACTATTTAAATACATTTTCCAAATGATAGATGCACATTCTTTTTTTAAATTTTTTAAAATTACTTTTATTTATTTATTTATTTTGATAGATGCACATTCTTTTGTGTTTTCATCATTTTTAATTTCTTGGTAAGGTGTACTGTTCTGTACTTTCTGAAACAGTATATACTGAATGTAACTTTTCAAGATGACATATCCTCATAGACACCATGTTTTAGCCATAATCTAGTTTTAGATGTAGATGTTGTGGGCCAGGAGATTTTTAAGTTAAGAAATTACATTAATTCCAGATTGAATTAATTGTTTTCAGTTTACTTTTGTGTAATTTTTATCTTTTTCATAATGGCAGAGTGAAAGGAGTGAAAGGTAGATAGTTATATGTTTTCCATGGTTGACTATGTAAAAATTATTTAATTGCAGGATAGCCATCTCCCAGATTATTTTTTTCCTATTTGCAGATATTTTTGGGTTGCTCACAACATTTAATATATAGTTACTTTTATATTATCAAAATAATAGGCCAAGGGTATCTTTGTAATTTCAGCCTATTATTATTTCACTTGGATGGCGATTTCTGGGTGTGAAAAGAACAAACCCTCATCTTTTCAAGAATTCATACTAGGTAAGTTGAAGGAGATACTTGCCCCATTGCCTGTGTATTAGTCCATTTTCATGCTGGTGTGAAGAAATACCTGAGACTGGGTAATTTATAAAGAAAAAAGAGATTTAATGGACTCTCAGTTCCACATGGCTGGGTAGGCCTTAAAATCATGGTGGAATGCAGAGGATCAGCAAAGGCATGTCTTCCATGGTGGCAGGCAAGAGAGCGTGTGCAGGGGAACTGCCCTTTATAAAACCATCAGATCTCATGAGACTTATTCACTATCACGAGAACAGCATGGGAAAACCCATGCCTATGATTTAGTTACCTCCTACTGGGTCCCTCCCACGACACGTGGGAATTACGAGAGCTACAATTCAAGATGAGATTTGGGTGGGGACAAGAGCCAAACCATATCAGCCTACAAATTCTTAGTATTGGACAGCTGTTGTTGAGGATATGATGCTATTTCCTAACTCATTCAGGACTTTGTTAATGTTTGACTTTTAATAGACTATCCAACATTGTATATTTAATGTTTTAATGAGATTGGAAGAGCCGTAAAATTCATATGTTGCTGGAAATGTGGGGATGGAAGGTACTATAGACAGAAGTTTTACATCTGAGGAAACTGAGGTCTGGAGAGAATGATCTGTCTCAAGTCATTTCCAACTTAACGTCATGGCCAAGACCAGACTCAAGTCTGTAGCTTTGCTAGTTTAGTGCTACTTGTAGTATACCGTGGTCTCTCTACAGCAGTTCTGTAATGGATCCATTCTCCCGTGAAATCTCTGTAAAATATTTCCTGTTTTTTGTTTTGTTTTGTTTTGTTTTGTTTTGTTTTTTTGAGATGGAGTCTCACTCTGTCACCCAGACCGGAGTGCAGTGGCGCAATCTCAGCTCACTGCAAGCTCCACCTCCCAGGTTCATGCCATTCTCCTGCCTCAGCCTCCCAAGTAGCTGGGACTGTAGGCGCCGCCACCACGCCTGGCTAATTTTTTTGTATTTTTAGTAGAGACGGGGTTTCACCGTGTTAGCCAGGATGGTCTCAATCTCCTGACCTCTTGATTTGCCTGCCTCAGCCTCCCAAAAGTGCTGGGATTACAGGTGTGAGCCACCGTGCCTGGCCACGTTTCCTGTTTTTAATGAAACTTGAGTTTTCATTAATAACCTTACATTGACAGGAATATTGGCTAAAAAATACTGTCTGATATTAACCTTGTTTAGTTCTTAAGCACATCCACTAAAAAAAATTTTTTTAACGTTTATTTATTTATTTATTTTGAGATGGGGTCTCACTCTGTCATCCAAGCTGTAGTGGCGCGCTGCCGGCTCACTGCAACTTCCACCTCCCAGGCTCGTGTGATCCTCATATCTCCGCCTTCCGAGTAGTTGGGACTATAGTTGCGTACCACCATGCCTGGCTAATTTTTTGTATTTTTGGTAAAGATGGGGTGTTTTAGTCCGTTTTCACACTGTTGATACAGACATATCCAAGACTGGGAAGAAAAAGAGTTTTAATTGGACTTACAGTTGCACATGGCTGGGGAGGAGTCAGAATCATGGGAGGAGGAGAAAGGCACTTCTTATGGGGCGGTGGCAAGAGAAAATGAGAAAGATGCAAAATCAGAAACCCCTGATAAAACTAGATCTCGTAAGACTTACTCACTACCACGAGAACAGTATGGGGGAACCACCCCGATGATTGAAATTATTTCTTACCAGGTTCCTCCCACAACATGTGGAAATTATGGAAGTACAATTCAAGATGACATTTGGGTGGGGACACAGAGCCAAACCATATCACGGGGTTTTGCCATGTTGCCCAAGCTGGTCTTGGTCTCCTGAGTCCACCCGCCTTGGCCTCCCCAAAGTGCTGGGATTACAGGCTTGAGCCACCATGCCTGGCCACACCATTGAGTTTTTACTTCAGCTTTTGCAACTTTTATATTTTGAAGTTGTATTTAGTTCTTTTTAAACATCTGCTTAGAGTCTCATCTTTGTTCTTACAATCAATTCATTGTCATTTGTTGACACATATTAGACATTTGTTTTACATCCTGTGCCTGTCAGTAACTTTTTGAGTTTCATTCTGCTGTCTGCATTTCTTCATGGGGCTCTTATTCATGGGGCTTTCTTTTCCTGTGTGTTCTTGTAATTTTTGATTTATGAATTCAAATCTCTTGGCATCGTACTTGTAGGAATTCTTTGTGGGTGGATTGAATTCATCTCATTCCAGAGTGAATTTGTGATTCTGCCTTTTGTGGAGTAGAAGAGGTGGAAGGAGGGCACTCTCAATTTAGGATTGCTTTGAATTCTCTACTGAGGTTTTTTTTTTTTTTGATCACAGTTTGTGGAAATTTGGGTCACAGACTTTTAGAAGGGCCTAGTTATAGTTATGAGTTTTGGAAGATACTTCTTCTTTCTTCCTGTCTCTACTCCTAAGTGCCAAGGACAAGTCAAGCAAGTTTTCTTGCTGTTTCTTGTAGTGTGGGATTATTACTGGTTCCCTTTTACATTGAAGAGAAACTCTTTGGAGATCTCGACTTCATGCTCATATCGCCTGTTGTCCTCCCTGTCTTGAGTGGGCCCTAAGTTTTAGCACCTGTTTCCTGCATACCATTCCATTCAGCTGCTGGAAGAGAATTTAAAGGTCGCTAGGGTCAGAAAATACCAGCAGTGGGAAGTCTTTGATGTTTGCTTATCTCTCGTAATTACCCCATCACTTTGTTTTTTGATTCCTGCAGATTATTTTTATCGCTAGCTCAGTTAATAGTTATTTTTCAATTTCACCTATCTTTTGATTGTTTTCATCAGAAGGGCCTGAGTAGCTAATTACTTCTTCATGATGAATTCTGTAGTAAGGGTACTAAGTCTCATCTTTTGCCTAAGTTACAAAAATGGGCACAGAAGTCAGAAAAAAATGTCTTCTTCCATTTGTGTGTGTCATGTGCTCAGACAAAAATAAATTAATTCTGATACCTATGAAGACTCCAGAGCAGAAGTACTACTTTTTGTTGTTGTTGTTGTTGGAGTTTTGCTTTTGTTGCCTAGGCTGGAGTGCAGTGGCGCGATCTTGACTCACTGCAGCCTCAGCCTCCCGAGTAGCTGGAATTACAGGCGCCCACCACCACACCTGACTAATTTTTTGTATTTTTAGTAGAGACGGAGTTTCGCCATGTTGGCCAGGCTGGTCTCAAACTCCTGATCTCAGGAGATCCACCACGCCTGGCCTGGAGCAGAACTTCTTAACTCACCATCATGCCTTCCCTTTATACCAGTAAAGAACCACTGATTTCATAAAAGCTATTGTTAGTTTTGATAGGGTCATACTTCTTAAATGTGGTAATGGAGCTATTATTATTGAATGTTTACTTTTTCTAGGCTCACTTTAAATTTTTGGGTGATTGTAGGACTATTATGTGATATGATAGAATTTGTCAGCCTTCAACAAAATCCTTCAGGAATGTCTTAAAGATGGTTGCAATCGAACAGCAAAATTTTGACTTTGCAGTTGGTTTTCACCAGTTATGTCTAACTCTGGTGTTGAAAACGCTGTTAAATTTAAAAACAACTCAGCAGAAACCAATTGCTTAGTATAATCTTTTGCCTTTTTAGTTAGCATTAGGCTAGAGAGAGGAGTGTACCCTGATCATTTCTGTTGAGGAAAACCTTGAATGCATGCAATAAGCATGCTTCTCCTGCATCTGCAGAATCTGCTGCACAGTCATTACCACAGGAAGGCATAGTTTATGGTGCTGTGCCTTAGTTTAGAACTGTAATAAGGTGAGTACTGTTCCTTCTTTGTACTTTTCATTTCAATCTGCTACCGTCAGTCTGTCCTAACCATCATTCTTCAAGCTGTTGAATTGTGGACTTGGCTTGGCATATATTGATTGTCTTAGACTTCCCTAGAGTTTTGTGTTAAAACAGTAATGTCTTCAGAAGCATTGATGAAAGTCATCAGAAACGATAGAATGTTGAGTGAGAAGGAATTTTAGAAATCATATGATCTTTTAATTTTCTGAATAGTTTTAGCCATGAAAATCTTAGTTCATGTAAAGGCTTACTTGAAAACCCAACAGAAAATTTGTAACTGGGAGTTTTGAAAATCACTGAGGATTCTGACCCTTTTATTTTGCAAATGAAGATTCTTAAATCCAGAAAGGTTAAATTATGATGATCTACAGCTCTTTCTCCCTTACCACTCTTGGCCTACTGTTCTCAGATTTCTGAATTGGATTATGGTTCTGCTTTGTTGTTAGGCTGTGTGGGGGAGTACAGTGATGATACCTCTGGGGGCCGCTTGAGGGAATTGGCTCTTGTCTGCTAAACTAAGGAGGGTATCTATTTTTTTGTATTATAGCTGTCTTGTTTTGTCTTCTGATTTTCCTCTTGTCATTTCTTAGCTTTTGCACGGAGCAGAAAAGATGTATTACTGTGACTGTTTTCTTTTTGTTTAAAGGGAAGGGTAAGAAGAGGACCAACATTTATTGGACACCTGCTTGTGTGCCAGGCGCCACCAGCTGCCTTAGAAAAGTTAAAATTCTGTTAATTTATAGTCACCCTATAAAGTAGTTGCTAACATTTTTCTTTAACAGTTGGGAAACTGAGGCACAGAGAGACCTGACCCATAGTTGAAACTGCTGTGAGGACAAGGGGGTGGGAGAAGAGCTTACTAAGCAGGCATGAAAGTACGTGGTACATATGGTGACAGGTGGACATGTGGGGTGGTTAGAATACAAGGCGAGTGGCGTGTGATTCGGCTAACAGTGGAGGGATCATCTTCACCCGTTAACTTGTTCTTAGTGCATCTTAAAGGCCAGAAATGCCTTCCTAAGATGTATGCACTGGTATTTTATTGTTCTAGATAGGTAAGTATTTGAGGTTGTATTTTGGTTGATGGCACGTTTCTTCTGTTTTGGTGGGGGGAAAGGATTATACTCATTTGAATAAGCCAGTATCAGTTTGAATTTTTACGACAGGTGTTAAAAACCCGGGTTTGTTGGTTATTTTCAACATATATGAGGGACTTTTGAGCTGGCAGGGTGAGGGGTAGTAGGGCTTGCCATATTCCCATCAGTTTTTAGTGGATTGTGAAGTTGCTGTAATAATTGAATTTGGTATTGTTACGACATATTGCTATCCAAATTTAGAAATAAATGATATCTATTAACTAGTGATGGTATCAAGGTTTTATATAAAACCAAAAATTGATTTCCCAAGTCAAAAAAATAAAGACAGTATCCTGTATATATGAGGTGTGAAGTGCTGGTTGGCTGGAAGATATTAGAAGAAACGTCCTGTTTTGGTGGAACTTGACTGCCAACTCACCATGTGCCTTTATCAGTCCTCCTTTTCAGCCTAGAGCTGTCAGGAAGTTGAAGACTCAGTGTCTAATAAGGGTTCTGGGCTTCCCAGGTTTAGGAGTCTCGTGCAGGAAGGAAGCAGCAGATGTGGGATTCTGAGCACTGGTGCGTTGTTGACTATATGCCTGGTGTAGCTGAAGAGGCGTGTGGTCTCTGCAGCTCTTCAGTGTGACATTTGGGTATTTTTTGAGCAATGTCCTATCAGTTATACTTATCTATTATGTTTTCCTGGGAATTTTCAAGGTAAACATATTCAGAGTCATATTAGCAGAATTGCTTTTATTTCCCTTTCAAACTACATTTTAGAGTCTATTTAGTTGTATCTGCTTATATGTCATCACCCACCATGGTGCTCAGGGCCACGTTTCTCCCCCTCCCTTTCACATGGTCTTCAGGGACCACAGGTGCACAGAATTGAGTTGATCACACTCTTGAAACCGTGACACACTATGATTGTCTGTGCGAGGTCATTGTTCCTTGGATTTTGTTTTTTTCTCCTTTACCCCATTCCCAATTCCATGGCCCATCCCTCTTCCAGCACCACTCAGGTATATAGTATATTTAATATACATTCTTCAGTCTACTTTCCATGTGCTATTAAACACACACACATGTTGGTGTTTTACGTTAATCTAATTTTTCTTTTTTTCATTTAACATTGTGTTTTTGAGATGCTCATGTTTCTTTGTGTAAACCTAGTTCATTTATTTTGGCTCTACTATGTAGTATGCTGTCACATTTTACGTATCTGTTTCCCCAGTGATGGACCATCTAGACTGCTGTCAGCTGCAATCATAAATGATACTGCAGTAAACATTCTTGTCAGCTTCAGTTCTGTGTAAGAATTTCAGGTTTATACTTCAGAATTGCTAGGCCACTGAGCATGTGCATATTTATATTTAGTTTCACAGAAGTTTGGCTCTCAGAGATGTGTGCTATCAGATTACACTCCTGTTAGAGTACATGATACAGCAGGAAATTTCATTCATTACTTAGAAAAAAAGAACATGTTGTGAATGTAATTCCTTGATCCAGGCTTTGGTTCTGTGAGAAAGTTCCTATAAACCAATTTTTAGCCATTATCAAAAGCCTTTACTCTTCAATATCATTCTTTCTCTTCTCCTTTTTTCTTTTCTTTGTGTTAGGTTGCAATAGGGATCACAGATAGTTTTTTTTACAGGGTGTTTCTAACACCTCTGTAGTTATGACAACACTACGAACATGCAGTCGTGTAACGATGAGGATATGCTGTGAGAAATGCTTCATTAGGCCATTTCATCATTGTGCATGTGAACATCATAGAGTGTTTTACACAAACCGAGGTGGTAGAGCCTACTGCACGCCTAGCTAGATGGTAGAGCCTATTGCTCGAAGGCTGCAAATCTATTTAGCATGCTCCTGTGTTTTCTAGGCAGTTGTAACACGGGAGTAAGTGTGCATCTGAACATATCTAAACATAAGAAAGGTACAGTTAAAAATACAGTGTGAAGGATACAGACACACCTGTGTAGGGCAGCTCCGTTGTAATCTGATAGGACCATCATGCTGCGGCCCGTCACTGACTGAAGCGTCATTGTGCGGTGCATGACTACTATAAATACTAAGATTTTTGTTTTTCATTTTCTAGGGCGCCAATGCTTCGGCATTAGAGAAAGAGATTGGTCCAGAACAGTTTCCAGTCAATGAGCACTATTTTGGATTAGTCAATGTAAGTATCCATTGGTACACTTAGAATCATGTTTGGAAGGAGTTTTAAAGACGATGTATGCATTTCATAAGTTATTAAAGAAAAATTGTTCTTTTGTATTAATAGAATTAAATGCCAAGAGACCTGATTGGGAATTTTGAAATGATCTTCAAGGGAAGGGAAACAAAGTTGCCTGTTCTTTTTGAGACAGAGTCTCGCTCTATCACCCAGGCTGGAGTGCAGTAGCGCCATCTCGGCTCACTGCAAGCTCCACCTCCCGGGTTCAGGCCATTCTCCTGTCTCAGCCTCCTGAGTAGCTGGGACTACAGGCACCTGCCACCACGCATGGCTAATTTTTTATATTTTTAGTAGAGACGGGGTTTCACCGTGTTAGCCAGGATGGTCTCCATCTCTTGACCTCGTGATCCACCCGCCTTGGCCTCCCAAAGTGCTGGGATTGCAGGTATCAGCCACTGCGCCTGGCCAGTTGTCTCACATCTTAAAATCTTAGAGATAGAATAGTTTCTAACTTGTCAATCTGATTGTCCCTATTTTGTCAGAAATTTATCATAGCCAAAATTTAGTGTTAATATATAACCTAGTCCAAGTGAACTCTTGATTCTTTGAGAATGATTTACTTGACTAAGTGGTAGAAATGTACAAGTATAAATTTAGCTGTGCAAATGCCTCCATGTATCTATGGGGTATTTGACAATTTACTTCTGTCATTGCACCAGTGCTAGAGATATAAAAGTGTGAAATGTGGGGAAAGAGTACATCCCAGTTCTTATGGAGGTAATTCTAGTAATTACACATTTTTAAGACTTTAGGAAAATTTGAGAAGTTTACCTGAATGTTATCTGTTCTGAGTCACTGGGGGGTATCACAAACCTGTGCTATATAATTGTTGTGGTAGTTTATTTTATACTGTTGTACTGTACTATTAGGTGAATCCATGGCAGGTGTTTTAAAATGCATATATTGATAAAATAGGTAACACAGTAAGTTATATTGAACAGATTGGTGGACTCTAAATATTAGTCCATACATAGGGCGTTTGAGATGGGTTTCTCATGGATTTGAGGAAGGCAGTTGAAGTGATGTGTGTGATTCCCTGTGCTTTGGGAATTGTCTCTGTGCACTATGCATATAACCTATAACAAAGAATCATCACTCCCCTACCTTTCTCTCTGTTCAGAACAGGCTGCTCATTACTCCTCTCGCTTATTTTTTTCTGGAATTTAGCCTTATATTCTAATTTAAAAAACAGCATTTCATTTAGAATTCTTAACAATAAAATTAAGACAAGCAGGAGAGAATAAACTTACTAAGAGACCATCAGAGGACTCTTTGTCTTTATCCCCTAGAGAGATTCATTTGATGAATAGAAATAGAACTTCTGGTCTCTGTGCCTCGTTATTATATATAAAATTAACATATCTACAGGGGTCACAGCTCCAACTATTAAAGGTTGGGAAACATTGTGAATTATACTCAGAAATAAAACTGGTCAGAGTAGATGCAGCAGAGCTAGTGGAGTGGTTAATTCCATGCAGCAGGCTGGAGTCTGGAGTGTGGTGGTGTGATCACAGCTCACTGCAGCCTTCACCTCCTGGGCTCAGGCAATCCTGCCTTAGCCTCCTGAGTAGCTGGGACCACAGGCACACACCACCATGTCTGTCAAATTTTTTAAAAAATTATTTGTAGAGATGGGATCTTGCTATATTGCCCAAGCTTTTTTTTTTTTTTTTTTGAATAGAGAGAAGGAAAATAACCACAAATTAAATTAGCAGAAAATTAAACAGAGTGGTTGCTCTTAGTGCTTTGATGACAACCTGTTTTCTGTTACTTTCAATTGTAGATATTTTTGTCTTGTAAGAATATTTTCACAGATGATGGCTCTTATGGCAGCTTACTCTTAGTGAGGGATAATTACCTGTCACTATAATTTGTATAATACATAGAATGAGGATTTCCTCTTAGCTTATCTCATAGATACAATGCTATTCCTGATATTATTGGAAGTAGAGAGGAGAAATACTGGTGTGACTTGAGGAGCTTTGGATGGGGAAATTTGCTGTAAAGTATCCCACTTACAAGCCAGCTGTTTACGTCGTCAGCTAAATTCTTTGAAAACAAGTTTTAACTGGCTAAATCAAATTGCCTTTTTTCCTTTTATATTGTAGCTGGTTAGTACTTATTTTAGTAGAGCTGATAGAGAGTGATTTAAACCACAG
Organism: Theropithecus gelada; assembly: GCF_003255815.1. NCBI lineage: Eukaryota > Metazoa > Chordata > Mammalia > Primates > Cercopithecidae > Theropithecus > Theropithecus gelada. Next base: position 59,021,707 of record NC_037685.1, on the reverse strand, counting down.
TTTAGTGTATCTTTCCTACTTGTAATATAGTCTGTGCATTGTTTTTGAATAGCTTTTTTTCATTGTTTTATTGTATGGTTGTTTATTAATTTTCTAATACAGGTGGGCCTCAACACACCAGTGGGCTGGCCGCAGGAACTCCATTTGCGAGGGTGCTGTGAAACGTGCTTTTCCTGTCTTCTGAGGTTTTAAGCTGTTTGTTTAAAAAAAAAAAAAAAAGGAAATGTGCTTCCCTTCAGAATCTTTATTATACAATTGTGATTCCTTTTCTAGTCTATCATATAAAAGGCTATTTAACCTGAATTGCTTCTAGTCGTTAGTTGGAGCAGGGTCCATTATAGAAATAAATAAAAATGAAACTTCCCATTTTTAGGTTATAAACTTCATTAGGGCAAGTGTCTCTTGGTTCTCTTTTCTTTTGCATTGATTTCATTCTCATTCAATTTCTCCCCGTCTGATGGCTATAGTTTACTTGAGGTTTACATTGTTGGAGAGTCCAGAGAATATCCATATCAAACCTGGCAAAAGAGCTCCGGCCCAGGTCCTCTGGCTAGACTGTACCAAGTGTCCAGCCTTGTTTTAGGGGCCGTAAAAGTGCTTTGATTGATAACACAACAGTAATTTGCATAGAGGAGAGAAAGCAGTTCCTACAAGGAAGCTTGGGGCAGTGGAGTAAGAACGTAGGGTGAGGGAGTGACATCCATTGGAGTATGAAAAGAAGACTTCTGGGTTAGGTACTCATTGTCTGGTCTACTCTGCTGGAGTAAGAAGAGTGGTGGGTAGGGGAGTGTGGAAATACAAGGTTCTAAAATAGGGTCACCTAAGCAAGAACTGGTTGGTGGAAGAGGGCATTCCCTTAGAACATCTCAGCATGTTCACAGAACAGGCACCGTCACCCAGGCCCAGCGTGGGGGACAGGGAGGAAGTTGTGCTTCTACAAAAACAGTTCCTTTTCACAGTTTTATTTTTTGCTTTTTATTTATCTGGATTTGTTTGTTTGTTTGTTTTTGGTTTTGTTTTGAGAAAGGGTCTTGCTCTGTCACCCAGGCTGGAGTGCAGTGAGTGATCATGGCTCACTGCAGCTTCACCTCCCTGTCTCAAGCCATCCTCCTGCCTTTACCTCTTGAGTAGCTGGGACTACAGGTGCACACCACCATGCTCAGCTAATGTTTTAAGGTTTTTGTAGAGACAGGGTCTCACTATATTGCCTGTGCTGGTGTTGAATCCCTGGTCTCAAGCGATCCTCCTGCCTCAGCCTCCCAAAGTGCTGGGATTACAGGCATGAACCACTGTGCCCAGCCTCAGTATTTAAACAAAGTAATGCTATTGACATTATGGTGGTTAAAACCAGTAGTCTCCAAATAAAGTGTGTAAGATGATCCATTGGGAATGGGAAGAAAATATTAGAATTTATGATGTTTATTTTTTATCTAAAAATGATAGACTAAGCATTATTCTTAACATAAGGATGAGACTGGTGCCTATACTCTATCTGTATATGATATGGTTGTATGTTACTACAAGTTCCATGATGTCAAATGGTTGATGGCATCACCCTCACTCATTTATTTCTGCTGTGGCAGATCTATTATAATTTAAATGTAGTTTTAGAGAATTACATAATTTTAGTTAAAAGGTTGTTTTAAAAGCAACTATTGGCTGGCCACAGTGGCTCATGCCTTTAATCCCAGCACTTTGGGAGGCCAAGACGAGAGGATTGCTTTGAACCCAGAAATCTGAGACCAACTTGGGCAACATAGTGAGACCCTGTCTCTAAAAAAAAAAAAAACAAAAAAAAAAAACATGCTGGGGGCATAGTGGTGCATGCCTGAGGTCCCATTTACTCCAGAGGCTGAGGTGGGAGGATATTGAGCCTAGGAGGTTGAGGCTGCAGTGAGCCATGATCATACCACTGCCCTCCAGCCTGAGTGACAGTAAGACCCTGTCTCAAAAAAAAAAACAAAAACGTAGCTATGAAATGATGAAGGGCCAGGAACTGTTCTGAGTGTTTTACGTGATGATTCATTTAATTATTTGAGAAATTCTAAGAGATAGGTGCTTTATTGTCCCCTTTTTGCAGATGAAGAAACTGATAAACAGAACCGTTTAGTAATTTCCCGAGGTCAGATAGTGGAACCAGACTTGAACCTAGACAGTTTGGCTTCAGATACTATGTGCTTCATTACTGGGCTGAGGGACTCTCAAGGCAAGCATTTCCTAAATGGATTCAAACTAATTTGGTAGATAGGACTACAAATTGGATACCATGATTTAAAAAGTAAGGGTAGGTAGTGAGACTCTCCTTCCCTTGTACCTATGTATCTTTACAATCTTTTTCAGTTTTGATAGCCGTTAAAACCACATATCCAAATAACTGAACATAAACCCAGACTATCAAATTACTGTTTTAAAATCTAAAACCTTTACAAAAATATATACCCAATCTCCTTGCTCTCACTTAAAACTAATATTTTTTCATGAAAATAACAGCTTATATAATAAATAAGACAAAAATCTAAAATGTGCATTTTCTTAATTGCATTCCTCCATTTTTAATATACATAATATAGTACATATAATTTATAAATATGTGTAAGGGATGTGCGCTCAAAATGGTGTTTGTAGTAGGTATATAAAAAGTATTTGCGGTGGGATGTTTGTTAAGGTTTGGAGAAAAAGGCATTAGAGAAAGCACGTTGAAAGCAAGAATGAGATTGTACTCACTAAGCAATCGAAAAATCAATGACCAGACCTCGAGTAGGGTGGCAACTTTTAAAATTTCCTCTCCCTGATTTAAACCTACCTTTGATCTTCAAAAACCAGCTGAGATAACACAGCATAGATTTCAGCACTAAAGCATTGTTTTTTTGTTTTTTAGGAAATTGAGCATTCACAAACAAGAGTGTAGAGAAAATCATCCCAGAAAACCTTTTGCACGAAGGCTGTACTCTTGAAAGATAATTTTTAGGTCTTAGGACCTTGAATGAAAGTTAATATTAAAAATCAAGAAAATTGAAGGAAAAGTTTCAAAATTATTAATAAGATTGAAAGTTAGCTTATTCTGGAGAAAGAGTAGTACTTTCAACCTTTAATTTTTCTTTAATAGGATTGAGGAAAGTAAATAAAAGAAGACTAATAGCAAGCCTCAGAGAATTGATCATAATGTTACTCTTGCTTTATATTCCAAAGATGAGCAAGTCATGTTGAACAGAAGTGTGAGCCTGACTTCCAGTAGTCTACAAAATAGAGACTCCCTCTAGTTTTTTAGCCTATCCTATTTGCTTCTTGTATTTTTTATAGATAGGTCAATCCTCATTATCGTAATATTTCTGATATACTCCGAGATGATCTCTTTTGCTTTCATCTCCCTACTCGGTGGAAGTTGTTCAGTTCCCCTGTTGCCTATTCCAAAATATGGACATTGTCTCTTCTCTTTAGTTGATATAACTACATTTGTTGGTCATTAGCTTGATTAGATTGTGATACAAATACAAGTATTTTTAAGACAAATTATTCAGGATACTGGGTAAATTAATCTTAGTAACATTGTGGATGCTGTTTCAGGTGTACTTAACCCCTGAGTAGGGTGCACTGAAGTGTATCTATAGTTACATTTATGATCATGATACCAGTACGCTTTAATCACATACCTCTTAAGCACCTCTTTTTCTGAAACCGGTGCTTGTCTCCTACTAGCGGTGTGGATGTGAGAAGTCATTGTCCTCCCTAGGTCTCAGGTCCTCAGCTGGAGAGGGCTTGGATCTCCCAAGCCTCTTCAAAAAGTTGGTAACTCTTGTTTCAGTGGGCAGAGGGATCTTATTTGTTTAATCTCTGTGGAAAAAAAGAAACATATTCAGACAATTAGGAGATTGAACATAGCAGAGCTTTTAAAATTTTTCCCTGAAATTATTGGCTCTGCCTAGTCTCTGTCTTCCCTATGAATTTATCTGGTTAGGTCCTTTATTTGCTATGATTTTGACACATAATGACATGATGACACAATTTACCTCAAAGATTAAATGCCTCCTTTGAAAAGCTAGAGTAGGATAGGTAAATATAATGAATCACCATGAACCATTAACCTAGCTTGAACAATTACCAATATTTTCATTCTCTTCCACTGACCTTTTTTTTTTTTTTTTCCTGGAAAAGGAAATCCTAGGCATCATGTCATTTTGGCCATAAATGGGACAAGTTTAATTACATGTCTCTAAGTGGCATGAACATTTTAAAAAATATGATCATCTAATGATCACGCCTAACAAAGTCAACAATTTCTTAGTATCATCCAATGCTGTATATATTCAAGTATCTTCTTTTGTCTCAAAGATGACTTTTTTTTTTTTTGGAAACGGATTCTCACTCTGTCGCCCAGGCTGGAGTGCAGTGGTGGTGCCATCTCGGCTCACTATAACCTCCGCCTCCTGTGTTCCAGTGATTCTCCTGTCTCAGCCTCCCGAGTAGCTGGGATTATAAGAGTAAAACGCCCAGCTAGTTTTTGTATTTTTAGTAGATATGGGGTTTCACCACGTTGGCCAGGCTGGTCTCGAACTCCTGACCTCAAGTAATCCACCCACCTCGGCTTCCCAAAGTTCTGGGATTACAGGCGTGAGCCACTGTGCCTGGCCAAGATGACTTTTTATAGTTGGTTTGTAAATCAGGATCTAAGTAAACTCCAGCATTTACATTTGCAGTTTGATTGTGGTGTCTCTTGAGCCCTTTTCAAACTTTTTTCAAGTTATCCATTTGTGGAGAAACGAGGTCATCTGTCCTAGAGACTATTTACATTTTGAACTTGGCCTTTTCCTTCTTTGTGGTATTGTCTCTTTCACTGCCTGACTCTTGACTGTCTTGTAAATTAGTAGTTACACGTAGAGACATGATTAAAGTTTAGTGGTTTTGCTTAAGGCAAGAGTACTTCATAGGAGGTAAGATATATTAAAAGACACACATTATTCAGTTGTTCACTTTCAGCGATGCTGAAATGCATGGGGGGTTAGGTCTGATCCCTCTGTTTTAAAGATCCTCATCAGCTTTTAACCTAATGCTTTGAGCATCCATTGATAATTGTTGCTTAATCTGTTATTTACAACCATTTCTTGTGATTTTATTCACTGGACTTATTTTATAAACAAAAACTTCCTTCATCAACTGTTTAGTGCCCCTGAAACATGGTTCTTATGAGAAAGGCAAGATGAATCTTTGATGTTTTCCTTTTATATGTTAGTTTGCAACTGTCAATGGAGACTCATGAGGGTTTCTTTTTTTTAAAATGTCATTATGTGTATACACACACACACACACACACACACACACACATATGTATCTTTTTTTGTGGAGAAAGTCACATTCTGTCGCTGAAGCCCGAGGGCAGTGGCACTGTCTTGGCTCACTGCAACCTCCGCCTCCAGGTTCAAGTGAATCTACTGCCTCAGCTTCCTGAGTAGCTGGGATTACAGGTGTGCGCCACCACAACCGGCCAATTTTTGTAATTTTAGTTAGAGATGGGGTTTCACCATGTTGGCCAGGCTAGTCTCAAACTCCTGACCTCAACTGAGCCACCTACCTTGGCCTCCCAAAGTGCTGGGATTACAGGCATGAGCCATTGTGCCCGGCTAAAATGTCATTTTAAATTTATGAATTTTTATATAGTTAGTGTGTTTTGATCCATTGCAGTAATCCTTTTGTATTAAAGCTGACACTTATATTTAAGATACCCCAGGCTAATCTTGCACATTGTACATTTCTTATCCCAGATCTTGTATCAGCCATATCTTCAAGGTGTCCGAGTTCCTTTGGATGGGAAAAGGGTGTTTAGAGAACACAGTCTGGGTAAAGGAGAAACTTGTTGCTGCCACACCTTTTCAGTGGACAGAGTTTGAAAACACACACACACACGCATACATGCATACACACAGACATACACTTTCAGAGTTATAAAAAAACGTAAGTTTATATTGATGTTTCCAACTTAAGTTTACAAGGCTTTTACTTTTCTGATTTTTATTATAGCATCTTTTTTTCCTTTACATGAAAAATTTTGGTTCCTAAGGGTATTAAGATAATTCCTTGTTTGCTTTGTCCTGTGATATAGCCACAATAGTTTCAAAATAACAATATCAATAAATTTGTTTTTTTGTTTGTTTGTTTTTGAGATAGAGTCTTGCTTTGTTTCCCAAGCTGAAGTGCAGTGGTGCAGTCTCGGCTCACTGCAACCTCTGCCTCCTGGGTTCAAGCGATTCTCATACCTCAGCCTCCCGAGTAGCTGGAATCACAGGTGTGTGTCATCATGCCTGGCTAATTTTTGTATTTTTAGTAGAGATGGCGTTTCACCATGTTGACCAAGTTGGTCTTGAGCTTCTAACCTCAAGTGATCCTCCCGCCTCGGCCTCCCTAAGTGCTGGGATTACAGGTGTGAGCCACTGCATCTGGCTAATAGATTTTTTTTGCTGTTTTTTTTTTTTTAAATGGTTAGACCCTATCTCATTAGGCATGTATGGTAAACATTCTTTAAGTCACCTGAAGTAATTCTTTTCTCTGTATTTCTACCATTGAATCCATATACATTTAGGTTTTATTTTTGTTTTTAATTTTAGAAATTGCTTTTTTTCTTTTGAGACGGAGTCTTACTCTGTCACCCAGGCTGGAGTGCAGTGGCACATGGTCTCTGCTCACTGCAAGCTCCGCCTCCTGGGTTCACACTATTCTCCTGCCTCAGCCTACTGAGTAGCTGGGACTACAGGCACCCACCACCACATCCAGCTGATTTTTTGTATTTTTTTTAGTAGAGATGGGGTTTCACCGTGTTAGCCAGGATGGTCTCGATCTCCTGACCTTGTAATCCGCCTGCCTCGGCCTCCCAAAGTGCTGGGATTACAGGTGTGAGAAATTTCTTTATTTTAGAAAGATGGAGGTAAAAAGTAAGTGTTTTATAACCACTTACTTTCAGAGAATTCTCATTTTCATCCATCTCTCCATTATTTTTCCTCTTCTATAAATAACCATTTTTATTAGCTTTTTGTTTATCCTTCCTCATTTTTTTAAAAAAATATATAAACAAATGGTCTGTGGACATACTTTTGATATCACCCAATCTTAAACATTTTTTCTCTACCTAGTCTTTTTAACTTAATACTGTATATACTTGATCTCAGCCCATAGTAGAAATATGAGAATTGTTTTCATTCCTTTTTTATAGTTTCATAGTGCTCCCCAAATCTTCATAACTGACTTTTAGGTATTTTATTAGCTAGATTTTAGAGCCAGTGTTGAATGAATGGAAGGGAAAAAGGAGGCAATACATATTTATCAAACTGTGTGTCATTTACTTTATAAAGTAGGGTTATTTCCCTGCCCCCCAGTTACTAGAGTGCAGAGAAGTAGAGTTCAGTAAGATGTAGTGACATACTCCCAATGACATGACTGGTAAGAGAGAAATTCATAATTAAGAATTTGATGTCTTTCCAATGCATCATGAATACTGGGACTTGGCATTTCAGTGATTGTTAGACTGTCATACTGGTGACTTTTTCATGTAACATTTCAGGGGATCTGGTTTTTTTATTTTTTGTTTTTAAGTATTTTAATTTGGTTGTACCTAAGAACCTGATAGAAAACTTTAGTTTTGTGATTTCTAAAGAATTTTTGAGAGTTGTATTTTAAAATGTATAATATAATGCAGTCAGTATTATAGTAACAGTGGTAACCACTTGTCATCTCTTTCTGTTCTCTCAACCATACACCGGGAATTTCTCTCTTGAAAATGTGTTTCCCTAAATTTAACAAAACTTTTTTTTTCTGTTGCAGTTTGGGAATACCTGCTACTGCAATTCAGTTCTTCAAGCACTTTATTTTTGTCGTCCATTTCGGGAAAAAGTTCTTGCATATAAGAGTCAACCTAGGAAAAAGGAGAGCCTTCTTACATGCTTAGCAGATCTCTTCCATAGCATAGCCACTCAGAAGAAAAAGGTTGGAGTAATACCCCCTAAGAAGTTCATCACAAGATTACGGAAAGAAAATGGTAACTCTACTTCCCACTGTATTAATGACATACTAGGAAGGTTAAATATAGTGTGCCATAATTCCAGCACTTACTGAGCATCATCTGTATGCCTGATAACATGTTAGCTGTTGAAGAAACAAAGATGACACTCCTTTCTTCAAGGAGGCACTCGTTTAGTGAAGAAGATAGTCTCACAATAAATTAATACAAGATACAATTAATGTTTGCATTGCGTTATACAGAGATAAAATTATGTGTGGCAGCAAATGAGAAATCACAGTTTCTCTTTTTGCTTGCTTGGCTTTTCTGTCAAGAATGAAGGGTATTTTTTTTTTTTTGCATGCTTATGCATTTGTTGTTTTCATAATGCTTTCGTGTGTGTTAACTCATTGGATCCTTGCAGTAGCCTTAGATAGAGAGCATGTCATTTCCCCCATTTTAGCTGTGAAAAAATCAAAAGCTAAAAAAGGCTTGCCAGGAGCCACACTCCGGGGAAAGAGCTAGAAAAGACCTTTTGGCTTCGGGTAGATAAGTTTTAATCCCCCATCCCTTTTTAAAAATAGTTACTGAGTAAGCCCCACACCGCTTTGCTCTTTTGAAATATTGTTCATTTAATTTTCACATGCCAATAAGTTAGACTTTATCACCCTATGAGATAACTGAGGCTCAGAGAGGTTAATTTGTCCAAGGTCCCACAGAGTTAGTAAGTGGTGGAGCTGGCATACAAACTTACTTCTCCCTGATACGTAAGCCCAGGGTTCTATCTAATGTGGGACACTGCCTCAAAAATGCAAACGGAATTTAGATAACATGTAGAATTCTGGCTTTTATTTAATGTAGGCATTTTAATCATTGTAGAAACAAAATTGAATGGCATTTTTAGTTGATTTGTTACCTATTAAATAGATGCTCACAAGCAGGATTTGAGAAGTCTTTAAGATTGATTATTAAATACCCTAATGTGTAATCCTGCCCTTAAATTAGTCAGTTGACACTGTACACAGTGAATTGAGGTAAGCCTGGATCATATATAGTTCCCTGAAATATGAGATGACCCAGAAATAGGCTATAGGCTATTATTCTTGAATTTGATACATTTGTTGAAGATTTGTTCATTTTCCCCACATACACGTGTAGAATAATTGATTAATTGCTCACAAAAATACATTTTGTTTCCCCTAATGAAAGCTAAACATATATACTTTATTAGATTACAGATTTGTTTATCTTGTTTTTTTAGAAAATCAAATATAACCTTAATGCTCAAATGTGGATTGAGCAATTAAGTCTTCTCAGTCTTTTTGTGTGTGTCTATATGAAACTTTAAAAGTTTTGTCCTTGTGGAAAATTTATGTACTTGGTAATTGAACATGGCAGCCTTTCTCAGTGACTTTATTAGTATTTTAAAAATGTTCAGTGCCTGGACATGGTGGCTCACACCTGTAATCCCAGCACTTTGGGAGGCCAAGGTAGGAGGATTGCTTGAGCCCAAGAGTTGGAGACTAGCCTTGGCAGCAAAGCAAGACCTTGTCTCACAAAAAATTTTAAAAATTAATCGAATGTGGTGGTGCACATCTGTAGTCCCAGCTACTTGGAAGGCTGAGGTGGGAGGATCACTTGAGCCCAGGAGGGTGAAGCTGCAGTGAGCCCTGATTGCTCCACTCTCCAGCTTGGGTAACAGAGCAAGATCCTGTCTCTAAAAAAAAAAAAAAAATCGGAAGTATGCAGCTCATACAGAATATACATTATTTCCCTTTTCATTTAATAGTACATTTCTCTTGGCCTTGTTAACCTATCACATGTGCTCTTTATACAGTGATTTTATTTTAGTTAGGTTGACCCTCATGCTGAATAGAGGTAAAATACAGTTACATACTTATGGCTTTATATGTTTGTTTGTCAAACCTGGGGTATTTTTATGGTGTTTGTTATTTTTTCCAAATGGGCTTTTTTTCTTTTCCTTTTCTCTCTCTCTCTCTCTCTCTTTTTTTTTTTTTTTTTTTTTTTTTGTAGCACGGGGTCTCGTTATGTTGCCCAGACTGGTCTTGAACTCCTGGCCTCAAATGACTCTCCCACCTCAGCCTCCCAAAGTGTTGGATTACAGGCATGAGCCACTGTGTCTGGCCTTATTATTATTATTATTATTTATTGTTTTTAATAGTTCAATAGTTACTAATTTTTTTCATATTTAGGCAGATTAAATTGGTAACACAATAGAGTTCTTAAATACTTCTTTGAAAGAGACTGATTCTAGAATATTTATTCTAAGCCCATCTTCTCTTAAGTTTTGCTTCATTTTTCTAAACTTCAGAAATAATGCTTAATAGAAAAGCCATTTTTTTTGATAGAAAAGCATTTTTATTATTTGGTGTTACTGACATTTGCAAATATGTTTTGAAATATATTTTTGGCTTTTGAATTTTCCCTTGAGAATTGTGTAGAGAAGAATATACAAATCAAAGAGGATTTAATATATTATTCATTGCATATCTTTCCTTCTGAGATTTTGTTTTAAATCTTTGGAAAGTATGTTACTCATTTCAGTATTTCCACTAATTTTCACTGGTGGATGGTTCTTACTAAATTAATTTCCTGCCATACTATGTTAAAAACTTTTATTCTCGATAGATATTAGCCCCATATTGTTTTAACCACCATTGCTTTATGTTACTAATCTTTTTGGTGTCTTTGGAAAGAACTGATTTTAATTTCTATTTATTAATGAATTTTTGTAACTCATGTTACCTAATCATAGCGTAAGAGGACAGTTGTACAGTGCTCCTGCATAGAGTACAGGAACACTGGCTCCATGCATGTTACCTGCTGATGGGATGGATGCTAGCTGAGTGTTTGAGTAGACTCATTATGATAGATATATTTCCTATTGTGTGCCAGACACTGTCCAGGAACTGATGATACAGAAATATGCCTTCAGGTACCTGACACCCTCGTGGGGAACCAGACAGCCATCAGTTGTGTGATGTAATGTGTCACTGTCACGAAAGAAAGAAGGAGAGGGGACAGAGGATGAGGGAGTTCCCAGTTCATATGTCAGTCGTTGGGGAATGTCTCTAATTAGGTAATGTTAGATCAGAAATTTGAAGACATCATTTGAAGATCTGAGGCAAAAATGTTACTGTCAGTAAGAAGAAAGTGCAGGTTGCCTGAGTGCTTGAAGGATGGCAAGAAAATTAGCATGGCAAGAGTGGAATAAGATGAAGATAAAGTCAGAAGAACAGGGGCCTAAAGCTTGGGTTTTCTTTGGAAAGCCGTGGGAAGCCATGAGAGGGTTCTGAGCAGGTGGATGGTACGTTCTGATTTGCTTGAGAAGACTCTCTGGCTGCTGGGTGGGCATGGGCAGCATGAGAGTAGAGACGGGAGACCAGTCTGGAGGCTGTTGCAGTACCCAGGTAAGAAATGGAGTCATCTCTTTACAGGTACTGCTTGTGGGTGATCTATTATTTTGGAAGAAATACATCATAGGTTGGTCATCTGATTGTGTTAGCTAGAGTTAACCCTCACCTGGCCTGTTTGGGATCGTTTCAGGTGGGCCTGAGGGCCACATCAGCTGGCATCTATAGCTTTGTGCTCTGCTTCCTGAATCTGAGCAATGTCAGTCATTTAAGTTATTGTTTAGGGGCAGATCTACTTTTCTGTCATCATCTTAGCTGTTTCAATCCCTATTGTCCATCCATCCATCCATTCATTCATTCATTAAAAAATGGGAAAGACATCCCATTATGTGGCAGGCACTGTTGTCAGTCCTAGGGATGCAGCAGGGAATGAGCTAGAAAGGGTCCTTGTTCTTAAGGAACCTGCATGGACATAGCAGCTTTTCATGTGCCGTGGAGAGATACAAAAACAGATAAATTTAAATCTTGGTCTCCCTCAAGTGACGAAATTTTAGTTGTTCACAAATAATACCTATTAAATATATTGGAGTAAATAATTTCTTATGTTTATTTCAAGCAATTCTTTTTCTCCAAAAGAGCATAAATGGTATTTTGTGTAATGAGAGCTCATAGCTATTTCTGAATTGTGAGGAGAACATAACCGATTTTTAAGCAGTGTTTTTCTTTTTTTTTTTTTTTTTTTTGCATTATTGTTGCAGCTATATCAGGACTATAGTAGTTTATAATCATACATTTATTTAATAATGAAATTGTCTGTCTCTCCCACTAGACTGTCAGTTCCATGACGGAGGGAACCCATTTGTTTTTGCTCACCATTGTATTCCCAGCACATATTCCAGTTCCTGGCACATAGTAGGTGCTTACTAAATATTTATTGAATGAGTGAATGAATGAATGAAATTGTTTAACTTCCAAAGCAAGTTTGAAGTCCACCTTTCCCATTATGCTACTTAGCAAAGAAGAAAGCAAACCATAAGAAAACCAGGGTTTTACAAATTAAATACAATAGAGTTCACAGGGATTGTCCTGAGGTCCTTTATCAGTGTTAATTTGATGTTTATGCAGTCCTGGTTGATGTTTTTAAAACTATAGTGGCTGCTTTCAGGTACAGCAGAATTCTGGCATATTCAGTATACTCTAAGGAAAATGGACTATAAATAATTTTAGAAATATTTCAACAAAAGTTTAAAGATTATTTTTTGGTTTCCTTTGCATCTCATTTCCAGAGCATTCATGTCGTTTGAGGTATTTTTGTGAATATGAAATCGTTGCTCTGTGTTAAAAGAGCATCCAAAAAAAGATGTAGATTTTTAAAAAGCAAAAACATTTGCACATTTTTGCTTAAAAGGTAATTATTTTGAAAAACATGTATATGCTAAATAATTTTTTTCAACAGGGAAATTAACGGGAAAATTAGGCTACTTCAGATTGTGGCATCAAGCCAATAAAATCTTTTTACTAGTTCTCCCTGATTATTCTTCTTTTTAGATTCCTCTAGGACTTTTCCAGTTGGTTTCCAACTTTTCTTAAGCCCCTCAACTCAACTTTAGCATAATTACCTTCCACTCCTTGTCTCAGTAGACCTGTTTGAGGTGGGTGGTTCCAGATTAGTGACCTGGAAATGGGTGGGTGAGTGAGAGATAAAGGTTCTTGAATTGTAAGGGATTGAGGTACAGGCACGTCAGGAAGCTGCCTAGACACTGACATGTCAAGGTTGGTGCAGGAGGCGGAGCGGAAAGAGAAGCCGTGAATCAGGCTGTCAGTGGATGAGGAGGAGGTTGGGAGATGGCCTCAGAGAGAGGAGGGTTGAGGGTCATAGTATGGCTGGATCTTGGGCACTTTTGTGATTGAGAGCAAGTAGCAGTCGGAAACTAGAAAATGCCAAAGGTTGCTAAGGCAAGGGAGTTTGTTTAGAACAGAATGCAGGACCTAGAAGGAGCAACTTAGAAAGGGTTGGGAACAAATGAAATCCCTTATTTCCATTCGGAAATAAGGTACAACAAGCAAATGAGAGTAGCAGAGGATAGGAGATTGAGGTTGAGAGGGGAAGTGTTTATTACTTTCAGGGATGGAGGATTACTGCATTGAGGGGCAAGGTTAGATAATTTACTTCAGTTAGCTCAGCGGTGGTCTAGACTTTTCCAATTGGTGAAACCGTGTGAGGTTCTGTGCACGACTTGGCCCAGCCTTGGAGGGATGGAGTGGACTGCTGAGAAGATTTTTTGAGTTTCAGGCTCAGCATTGGGAGAGGTTGCATAGGCTTCTGCTCTGAGCAGGGTGAAGGGAATGGCGTCCCAGTGCTTTAGATCTACTGTCTCTTACGGACAAAAACCCACACAATGTACCAAATTCAAGATTAGTTGTTAAGTCCACGTAGGCCACTACGGAGCACTTAGAACTCATGACTTTTATTGCTCTTAAGCATAACATGGGAATTTTGCTAAAGGCTGTTGGGTCCCTCAGGCTAAACTTACAGCAGAGAAGTGAACTGTGGCTTAGTTGGGCTTCAGTTGCATTCTTAATATTATTGTACTTTATTTGAGACCCAAATTTGTGGAATGGATTTGGATATATGAAAATAACTAAATAATGAACATGAAAAAATTATTGTGAATTTTACCATGTAATGCAAGAGATGTCAGGGAAAATTCCTAGGGAGAAAGATTCAGGGTCTGTAAATTAAACTTGTCTATTTGCAGTGTGAAACTGAAGGAAAGGAGACTCAGTGGGTTAAGTGAAGGGAGCTGACTTGAACTAGGTAGATTTAAATGGAAATGGATCAGACTAGACATGCAGGAAATGAACTTTTAAAATTGAAAGGGTTTGGAAAGTAATTGTATATGAAGAGTATGCAACAGACAGGGAGATTGCTTGAGCCTAGGAGTTCGAGATCAGCCTGGACAACATAGCGAGACCCCCACCTCTTAAAAAAATGTGTAACAGGCAGGGACAGGGAGCGAGGAAGTGGACTTTTTGCATGGAAAGCTCTATTTTATTTTTAAGCATACAAATAATACATGCATACATTCTTATAATAAAATTTCAGTACCAAACAAACCTAGAAGTTTCCCTGAGTACTCTGCTTCCTCCCCAGCTTCTCAGTCTCATGTTCCTTTGAAATACCCTGATCCTACCAAATCCTTTTCTATGTATTTAAATACATATGTCCAAATAGGAAGCCACAGTTACATTTTTATGGGGACTTACAGTGGTTGTTTCCTTTTCTTTTTTTTCTTTTTTTGCGAGACAGAGTCTCACTCTGTCGCCTAGGCTGGAGTGCAGTGGCGCGATCTCAGCTCACTGCAACCTCCACCTCCCAGGTTCAAGTGATTTTTGTGCCTAAGCTTCCTGAGTAGCTGGGATTATAGGTGCTTACCACCATGCCTGGCTACTTTTTGTATTTTTAGTAGAGATGAGGTTTCACCATGTTGGCCAGGCTGGTCTCGAACTCCTGACCTCAAGTGATCTACCCACCTCAGACTTTCAAAGTGCTGGGATTGCAGACGTGAGCCACTGCACCCAGCCGGTTGTTTGTTTTTGGTGAGTGGGATCCACATGTGTTTAGCATCCTTGTTTCGCTTTCTGTCTTGGAAGTTTTGCCATGTTAATTCATATGGAACTGCTTCCATTTTAACCGTTGCCCAGCATTCCCTAACAAAATTATAGCATAATTTAAATAAATCATTCTCCTGTTGATAAACATTTAGGATATTTTCAGACTTCTGTTATAAATAAGCAGCCGTATTTATGCTTGTTTCGGTACATGCACAGATACTTACCTGGCATCGACACCTGGGAGAACGAGGTTGCATTATTTTAAATGTGTTACCAAAATTGCCTTTACAACACGCCATGCCAGTTTATGCTCCCAGCAGCAACAGTTGAGAATGTCCATTTCTCCATACTCAAGCTAACACTGGATGGACACTAAGTCAGTTTTTATTGTGCCAAAGTGATGGGCAAAATGATATTTTGTCATTGTTTTAATTGTTATTTCCCAGTCCCTTGTCATGTATTATATAGGCATTTATATTTCTACTCTGAATTGGCTATTATTTTCCTTTGCCTATTTTTTTTTTTTTGAGACGGAGTCTCGCTCTGTCGCCCAGGCTGGAGTGCTGTGGCCGGATCTCAGCTCACTGCAAGCTCCGCCTCCCGGGTTTACGCCATTCTCCTGCCTCAGCCTCCGGAGTAGCTGGGACCACAGGCGCCCGCCACCTCGCCCGGCTAGTTTTTTTTGTATTTTTTAGTAGAGATGGGGTTTCACCGTGTTAGCCAGGATGGTCTCGATCTCCTGACCTTGTGATCCGCCCATCTCAGCCTCCCAAAGTGCTGGGATTACAGGCTTGAGCCACCGCGCCCGGCTTCCTTTGCCTATTTTTTAAATTGGTTTTTTCTTTTCTTGTTTTGTAAAGGGTTTTTTTTTTTTTAAAAATATTCTATATATTAAGCCTTTACATAGTCTGGATATTAATATGCAAATAATTCTCCTTGTTTGTCACTTGTCTTTATTTAT
This sequence comes from Theropithecus gelada, assembly GCF_003255815.1. NCBI lineage: Eukaryota > Metazoa > Chordata > Mammalia > Primates > Cercopithecidae > Theropithecus > Theropithecus gelada. The sequence goes on along the minus strand of NC_037685.1, from coordinate 59,005,776 downwards.
GTTGACTTTGCCATACAGAAGTTCATAATTTTTACGTAGTCAGTCTTTGATGTGTTTTGTATTTTATTCAGTAGCAACAACAATATAGGTTGAGCATCCGTAATCCAGAAATCTGAAACTTTTTGAGCTGCAGGATGCCACATGGGTGGCTGAGGTAGTAACAACTTTACTTTCTGATGGTTCAGTGTACACAAATTTAGTTCCCTGCACAAAGTTTTTAAAAATACTATATAAAGTTGCACTCCATCGTGGACAAGAAGAGTGAAACTCCATTTCAAAGAAAAAAAAGTACTATATAAAGTTACCTCCAGACTATAAGGTGTATATGAAACAAATGACTTGAGTCCCATCCCCAAAATATCTCATTATGTGTGTGCAAATGTTTTCAAATTTGAAGCAGTCTAAAGTCCCAACCGCTGCTGGTCCCAAGCATTTTGGATAAAGGATACTCAACCTGTAGTGATACTGCCAATATTGTTACTGTGGTGGTTGTTGAACAGAATACAAAACCTATTGTTGTATTCTAAGCCCTTCTAATCTTTCTACCAGCCTTGTGAGGTGTAGGTACTGCTGTGAGCCCCATTTTTCAGATGAGGAATTATGGCACAGGGAGGTTGAATAAGTTGCCTATGCCACGCGTGCAGTTAGAGGTAGAACCATAGCACCAACCCAGACAGCCTTGCTCTAGCAGCTGTGTCCCCCACCCCCATAAATAGCTTCACTCGTTCCCTTTCTGTTTTTACAATAACTTTGCAAAGAAAGATGGTATTCTGGATTTTTTGTTGTTGTTGTTGTGTTGTGTTGTTTTGTTTTGAGACGGAGTTTTGCTCTTGTTGCCCAGGCTGCAGTGCAGTGGCACAGTCTCGGCTCACTGCAACCTCCACCTCCCAGGTTCAAGCGATTCTTCTGCCTCAGCCTCCCAAGTAGATGGGATTACAGGCATGTGCCACCACGCCCAGTGAATTTTTTGTGTTTAGTAGAAACCATGTTGGTCAGGCTGGTCTCAAACTCTTTACATCAGGTGATCACCTGCCTTGGCCTCCCAAAGTGCTGGGATTACAGGCATGAGCCACTGAGCTCAGCCTGCTTTTTTTTTTTTTTTAAACTTACCATGGGATTGAACATTTTCTCATGTTTCTTAGTCTTTTGATTGTTTTTTTCTTATCAATCAATTGCAAGTCTGTTGCCCACTTTGGTTTTCTTTTATATGAGATTTGCTTTTATATGTTGAAAATGTTAATAATTTTCAGATTTCACTTTTTTTAACTTTTTAAAAGATTTCTAATACATAGAACTTAATTTTATATAGTCATATCTGTATCTCTTCTAAAATGTAGTTGTTAATTCCTTTTATCTTAGACTTGCCCTGAATTTTTTTCTAAATTTGTATGCATTCATTTTTAAAATGTAAAATTACCTATTTTAAAATGTAAAATTACTCCTCTGAAATTTATTAAATGTACATTGAGAATCTAAAAATAAAATGTCCTAAATAGGTAGGTTTTCTCAATGCATTTTATTGACCAATTCATGTATGTGGGCTCACACTGGGCAGTTCGTGTGTGGGCTCACACTGGGCATTACTTTGTGTGTGGCATGGTGGGGTCAGGCTGCCCAGTTTGAATCCTGGCTCTGCCATTTCTTGGCAGTGTGACTGTACCCTCTCTGGTCCCATTCTCATGTTTAAAAATAAAGTTAGTAACAGTATTACATGGTTGTTGGGGATCCAATGAGATACTGCCTCTGAAGTCCTTACTTCTGGGCCACCACGCTCCAGCCTGGGTGTAGCCATTTTCAAGCTTCATCTTTACAAAGTGCCCAGCAAGTGGGCGTTGGACTTACTGTTCTTGGTAGAGTGGTGTATTGCCAAGCACAGGGTAAAGTGCACTTGATGTTAGCACCACCAGTATTTCAATTATATTTACTCACTTGTGTAACTGCAGGAAATGTTTCTGGGAATTACAAAATCTCACATTTGGAAGGGACTTGAGATTACCTAGATTACATAGATAATTCTTGATAACATGATTCTTAAACCTGACTCTGCATTAGAGTTAGTTGGAGGAGCTTTGAAAAGCCCCACATTCTGGCCTCACCCCGTACCAACTGAGTCAGAATCCCTGGGATGTACGGTTCAGTAATTTATTTTTAATAAACTTTGTGGTGGGTCTTAAGCAGTTGGCTTGGCATTGGCAAATGGTTGTCAACTTCTGCTTTAAAGCTTGCCACGTTGAAATATTTGTGGAATAATAGGTTAGGTAAGCTAATAAGCAATTTCTTCTTAAATTCTCAGTATCTGTTATGCTAATGTATGAGGATAGGTTTTGCCCTTTTCTCATGGATCAATTAGTAGTATGTTTAAACAAGATTTTCATTAATTTTACATTTATTTTCCCCAAATACAGATAAAAGTTTTAGATGTGAAAGTTATTTATTTGTTATACATTACAAAAACCTTGTGCATTTATATTTTAGTTTTGACCCAATACTAGATATTCTTTTATAAATGGTTTTTTTATGAAGTTTTAATTCTGAAATAATTATCTAATGTTATGTTTTTATTTTCAGAGCTTTTTGACAACTACATGCAACAAGATGCCCATGAATTCTTAAATTACCTGCTAAATACAATTGCTGATATTTTACAAGAAGAGAGAAAGCAGGAAAAACAAAATGGTCGCTTACCTAATGGTAATATTGATAATGAAAATAATAACAGCACACCAGACCCAACGTGGGTTCATGAGATTTTTCAGGGAACATTAACTAATGAAACCAGATGTCTTACTTGTGAAACTGTAAGTATATCATACAATTTTGTATAGAGAAAAATTGAATCATTACGTTAAAGGTTGTTCTTTGAGAAAGAGAAGAATGGAAGATGAACTTGAAAGTTGTAATTCTTAAATATTGGAGTTAAAGATGTGTTTTTCAGTTAAAAGGACTCTGTCTGTATTCTTAATGTAATGTTGCTTATTGACAATGAATACCTGAGGTGATAGAAAGATGTCGTAGCTTGAACTGTTTGATTTTCTTTCAGTTTGGGAGGCCATAGACCATGTTGTAAAAATTATGTCTTAGGACATAATCTCATAGGATCATACCGATCAGGGAGGCATACTAATTTGTTTTTCCTTTTTCTACAATTACCTTTAGTATCCATTGTTGGAATTAAAAACTAAAGCATACAGTGTACCCTCAAGGAGGGGAAGATATCCCACTTGCTGTACACTTTGTTAAGATGAAGCTTGAAAATCGTTACACCCAGGCTGGAGTGCAGTAGCCTTGACTTCCTGGGCTCAAGCAATCCTTCCATCTAAGCCTCATAAGTAGCAAGGGCCACCAGCACGTGCCACCATGCCCAGCTAATTTTTGAATTTTTATTTTTTGTAGAGACAGGGGTCTTTCTGTGTTGCTCAGGCTGGTCTTGAACTCCTGGGTTCAAGCAGTCTTTCTGCTTTGGCCTCTCAAAGTGCTGGGATGACAGGTGTGAGCCATCATGCCCGGCCAGTCGTGTTCTTTAAAGCATTTTCCCCGCTCAGTGCAGAATCCGGTTTGGAGGGGGGCATTGCATTTAGTTGTTTCTTTAGCCTTTTTTAACCTGAAACATTTACATGGTCTTTTTTTTTTGTTATAACATGGAGATTTTTTAGGAATATGCCTCCCCAGACTTTTTTAAATGAGATGTACTCGTATTTAGTTTCTCTGATGTTTCTTCCTAATTAGATACAGGTTATGCATTCATGGCTGTAATAATACATCGTTCATGTTGTGTTCTTCTTGGGGCATCACATCTGTAGGCACGCACTATCCATCGTCCTCTCGTTGGTGAAATTAATTTTTGATCACCCAGTCAAGGTGGTGGTGTTTCTCCATTTGATTTATTTATTTGGAGACAGGTTTTTGCTCTGTTTCCCAGGCTTTAGCACATGACACTGTTATAGATCATTATAGCCTCAGACTCCTGGGCTCAAGTGATCCTCCCGCCTCAGCCTTCTGAGTAAGTAGGACTACAGTGCCTGCCGTCACCCCCAGCTAGTTTGTAAATTTTTTGTAGAGACAGGGTCTTGCTGTGTTACTCAGGCTGGTCTCGAACTCCTGCCCTCAAGCAACCCACCTGCCTCAGCCTCCCAGAGTGTTGGGATTACAGGCATGATCCACTGTGCTGGGCCAGTTGTTCCATTTTATGATGACTTTTTTTTTTTTTTTTTTTTTTTAAATCCCCTTGCAATTAATAGGCTGTCTGGGGGGAGACACAAATACTTCCCTCCTCATCGAAATCTCGCCCAAGATTCAGCATGCCTTTATGATTTTGCCTGATCTCGTCTTTACTATGACAGTTGCACTGCTAGGTTTTGATAACATTGGAAGAGGATCCACAGGCAAGAAAGCTAAGAGTCCTGTAAAGTCTCCATAGTTTTGCCTTTTCCAGAATATCGTGTAGTTGAAATCATACAGGATGCAGCCTGTTTGGATTGGCTTCTTCCACTTAGCAATATGCATTTAAGGTTCTTCCATGTCTTTTTATGGCTTGATAACTCATTTCCTTAATTTTCGGCCTAGCAACATTCCACCGTATGCATGTGCTGCAGGTTTTAAAGTTCATTCACTCACTGAAGGACATCTTGGTTGCTTCCAAGTTTTGCCAATTATAAATAAAGCTCTATAAACATTCGTGTGCAGGCTTTTGTGTGGATGTGAGTTTTTACTTCCTTTTTGTAAATATCAAGGAGCATGATCACTGGATTGTATGGTGAGAGTATGTTTAGTTTGATAAGAAACCAACATTCTGTCTTCCACGGTGGCTGTACCATTTTTCCTGCTTACCAGCAGTGAATGAGAGTTCTTGTTTCTCCACATCCCTGCTGACATTTGGTGCTGTCAGTTGGATTTTGGCCATTCTAATAAGTGTGTAGTGTTATCTCATGTTAATTTGCAAGGCCCTAATGACATATGTTGTTGATCGTCTTTTCATCTGCTTATTTATCATCTGTATATCTTTAGTGATGTGTCCAGATCTTTTGTCTATTTTTTTTAAATCAGACTGTTTGTTTTCTTTGAGTATTGTTGAATTTTAAGTGGGTTTTTTTGGGGGGTATAATTTTGGATACTAGTTCATAAATCAGGTGGGTTTTTTGCAAATATTTTCTCCCAGTCCGTGTTTTTCATTCTTTTAGCACTGTTTTTGGCAGAGCAGAAGTTTTGTTTGTTTGTTTGCTTGTTTGTTTGAGATGGAGTTTCGCTCTTGTTGCCCAGGCTGGTGTGCAGTGGCGTGATCTCAGCTCACTGCCACCTCCGCCTCTGGGTTCAAGTGATTCACCTGCCTCAGCCTCCCAAGTAGTTGGGATTACATGCATGCACCACCACACCTGGCTAATTTTGTATTTTTAGTAGGGACGGGGTTTCTCCATGTTGGTCAGGCTGGTGTTGAACACCTGAACTCAAGTGATCCGCCCACCTTACCCTTCCAAAGTGCTGGAATTACAGGCGTGAGCCACCGGGCCTGGCCGGCAGAGCAGAAGTTTTTAATGTTTTAATAAAGTCCAACTTTTTCTTTCATGCATTATACTTTTGGTGTTGTATCTAAAAATTCATCAATAGACTAAACGTCCCTTAGAATTTCTCCTATGTTATCTTCTAGGAATTGTATAGTTTTTCATTTTTAAATTTAAGTCTATGATCCTTTTTGAGTTAATTTCTGTATAAGGTATTATAAGGTTTATTCTGGGTTAATTTTTTTGCATGTGGATGTCCATCTGCTCCAGCATCATTTGTTGAAAAGATGATTCTCCATTGAATTGCCTTTGCTCCTTTGTCACAGATGAGTTGACTATTTGTGTGAGCGTGTTTCTGGGCACTCTCTTCTGTCCTGTTGGTCTGTATGTCTGTTCTTTCCCCATTACCATGCTGTCTTGATTACCGTAGCTTTAGAGTAAGTCTTAAAGTCAGGTAGTCTCGGTCCTCTGACTTTGTTCTTCTTCAATATTTTGTTGGCTCTTCTGGGTCTTTTGCCTCTCCATGTAAACTTTAGAATCAAGTTTGTCGATATCCACAGAATAACTTGCTGGGATTTTGATAAGGATTTTGCTGAACCTATAGATCAAGTTGAGAAAAAAATATCTTGACAAAATTGAGTCTTCTTATCCAAGTATATGCACTATCTCCCCTTATTTACCACTTTTTTTGCTGTCTTTCATTGGAGTTTGGTAGTTCTTCCTCGTATCAATGCCACGCGTGTTGTGTTAGATTTCTATTTAAGTATTCATTTTTGGGGGTGCTAAGCACCAACTATGCCAGGTAGAAGATGGTAGATGAGTAAGACATAAGCCTCTGATCTCAAGATACTCCTGTGGTAATGAAGACTGGCAAACCAGTGTTCAGGCAATTCCAGTACAGTGTGTTATTGTATGTGTATGCACAGGATGCCATGCCAGCCAGAGAATGGTAGACCTAATCCAGGTGGGAGTGGGAAGGATTTGGACAGGTGAGGGACGGGCTTCCTGGAGGACCTTATGCTTGTATTTTAGAAATGCAACTGGTAACGTCTCAGGTGGTAGGAAGCTGGTGTCTGTAACACCCTTTTCTGGTGTTCTCTATGAGGGTTCCTTCTCAGTCTCATTCATTAGCTTCTCTTTTTCCATTCTTTAAATGTGGGTGTTCCCCAGGTTTCATTGTCGGTTGCTTCTCACTCTGCATTGGGAGGATCATGATCCTGTTCCATTTTATTATCACATGCGCTGATGAGTCTCAACTCCAGATCTCCACCCTAGACTTCTTCCCTGAGTTTTAGACTAGGCTCTCCCCATATTGTGTATGACACGACATTAGGACATATTAGTCCAATAGCAGCCAGATGTCTTCACAAGCACTTTGGAGAGTGAAATACTGCCCTACTTGGTGACCACTTGGCACCAACCCAATTGCAAATATAAACGTCGTAATTCATGCGCCCAGGTGATCTAGAGCATCCTTGTGTCTAGGTTTTTACATGATCATAAAAGTGAACATTTCAAATGACCCCTGAGGCAGTGTCTGAGGACTTCTTTTTGAGGAATACAAAATTGATTTTGAGAAACACCAGACTGTATAACTTTTACTTCTCTATAGCTTACATGTAAATTCCTGCCTGATCTGGCTTTAGCCTACCTCTGCCATACTATCTCTTGTCACCCTACCCACTTTTCTACAAAATTGATGTATTTTCCTTAAACATATCATGTTCTCTTTTTTTCTCTCTGAGTTGTCTGTGTTCCCCCTTCTTTTTCACCAGACTTTTTGAGACTCAGGTCAGTTATCTTGTAGTGTTAATGTATCTTCCATCGCACAGTGGAATGGCATCTTAGAGAAGGGGTTTAGGTCCTACGGTTAGCTTAATGTTGAAGTCAAGGAAAGTCAAAATCACCATTGGAACTCCCTTCAACTGTCTATAAAATACGTTCTGCACAGTACCCTGGTTTACTTACATTTGCATAAATACATACTATGTATAGCCACATGTTCTATGACAACTTACTGAGCTTATAATCTCGATGCAGTATTAAAATGGGATGGTGTTTGCTTAACTGAGTGGATGAGAGGCACAGGAAGCTGAGTCAGACGTATCTTCTGTTGCACATGTACCTTCAGGATGGACTTGCTGATAGATATAGCTAGGAAGATTTATGTCTAAAGTTCTGTCCTATTCCAATTCACATGAGCAAGTGATAACTTTCTAAGATTATTTACCCATAAATCAAACAAAACTTTATATTACATTTTTAGGAGAAATAAAGTCAGTCACAAATGAAGAATGTAATTTAACATTTTGGGCTAAATTTTTTTTTTTTAATGACAAAACAGTACAGATGTCCTGTGTGAAGCATTTTTATTCAGTCTTGGCCTATGTTTTTTTAAGAATCAGTGTGTATGGTACAGTTTATTTCATGCTTTAAAATAACACAAAGACTTTGGAAAATCGTGAACTCTCACATCATACTAGCCTTTGCCAGAGAGAGTCAGTCAAAAGTGTACTTTGGTGTTTTATTGTTTTATTTATACATCTGGTATGGGTTGTTTATTCAATGTCCTTTTGGATAATCTAAATTAAGTAGTTTTCTTTTGAACTTGAGGGAAAAGAATTGTTTACTTACTAATAGTAATAGAATGCATTTAATTCTGTTAATTGGGAACTGTGGTTTACTAGTATTTGAAAAAATCAAAGATAATTCACTATTTTTACAGATAAGCAGCAAAGATGAAGATTTTTTAGACCTTTCTGTTGACGTGGAACAAAATACATCAATTACTCACTGCTTAAGGTATATGTAGAATTATTTAGTTTGAAATTTAATAATTATTTTTAGTCTGGAATATTTTTTAAATGGATAATGATTTCCTGGTATCTACAAAATAAATTTGTTTTGAATTTCACACAGGGGTTTCAGCAACACAGAAACTCTATGCAGTGAATACAAGTATTACTGTGAAGAGTGTCGCAGCAAACAGGAAGCACACAAACGGTAATTTAGTGCTTTATGGATTTTTAAGTGATTTTTTTTTTGCAGTTGGTGTTGGAGGTGGGCTTGGAAAAACAATCTAGGAAAATTTAAATTGAGTAAAAATTCTTAATTCTATCACTAACAGTTAATGTTCATTAAGTATTACTAGGTAAATGATATTCTACTTGATGTTTCTTTTACAAAAACTCTGTACCCTCAAGTGATTTCCTATGTCTAGCGATTTTTTAATCATAAACCAGTACAGTTAAAATATTTGGCTTTGAGGCTTTCCTGATGATGTAAACTTTTTTCTTGGTGAAGAGAGTTGAGGGAGATAGGACTCCCCATTCTCCATCCCCCACACCCCCAGTTTCTGCTTTTCCTACATAGGATGTTGTACATTCTCTTAGCGTGTTATTGTAAGACTGGTTTGGTATCAATAAATGGAATAATAAACATCATCATCATCATCATTACTTCTTATTTTGAAACAATCTCAAACTCAGAAAAGTTGCATGAATAGACCAAGAAAGCTTTTTTACCCTAAATCATTTGAAAGTGAGTTACTAATATATACCTCATGGCCCCTGGCACTTTAATAGATATTTCCCAGTAACAGGGACGTTCTCCTATGTTCCCACATCCATCCAAATCAGGAAAGTAACACTGACATGCTACTGTTACCGCAAACCTTATTTTGGTATCACAGGATGTCCTGGTAATGACCTTTATAGAAGAAGGATTCTGTCCAGAATCCCACATTACATTTAGCATTCGGTCTCTTTAGTCTTTTTCAATTTGGAACAGTTTCTCAGTCCTTTCTTGACATTAATGATACTGACTTTTGAAAATCATAAGTTAGTTATTTTGTAGAATGTCCCTCATTGGAGTTTGTCTCATGTTTTGCTGTGGTTAGATTCAGGTTATGTATCTTGGACAGGAATCTTACAGTGTTTTTCTCATATGTGACTTGATTTGTGCCGTGTGTTGGGGGTATCCCCAAGATCACTCCTAGGACAGGTGATTTCCTAGAAGGGCTCACAGTGCTCAACACCCAGGCATGCTCACAGCTAAGATTTATTACAGGAACTGGATACAAAACACAGTCAGCAAAGAGAAAACCAGGCAAGCGCCCGGAAGTAACTGTCCCAGTGGAGTCACAAAAGACAGTTAATTCTTCCCACATTGAATTGTGACAACACAGGAAGCTCATTACAGACTGAGTGCCCTGAGTTTTTATTTGGGGCTAGTCACGCAGGTACCCTCTGCCTACCATGCCCCCGAATTCCAGACTCCCAGAAAGCAAGCAGGAGTTCAGCATAAACTGTCTTGTTTGTTCAAACAATTTAGGCACAGCGAGACACTCTTATTATTTGGCAAGCGGTGGGAACATGTCCGAAATCCAAGTTTCCAGATGCTAAAGGGACCATCCACGCAAGCAGGCCTTTCTAAGGATAGTTTGAGGCGATGTGAATCCCTTTCTGAACCTCCCATTACTGTTCTTGGCTGTTGTTGAATGTTTGAGTGAATGTTGCCCAGATGTTTTACAGAGTTCTTCATGTTAATCTTTACTTTTTCTCGTTGTAATTTAGAAGTATTTTGTGTAGAAGTATTTTGAGATTGTAAATATTTCATTCTTCATTGAACTTTCATTTTATTCACTTTTAAAATCTTACAGTGGACCCAAAGGTTCCTGTTTTATTCAATGGATTGTTATCCATTAGCATTCTTACTTCCATGCTCACATTATCTACAATCTGGCCAGGGGGAGCTCCTCCAAGCTGGCTCTTCTCTTGATGTGCCCAGTCATTCTCCAGGATTTCTTTCCTTTCTGACTGAAGCTCTTCAGGCTTGTTTTGCTCTTTATTTGCCCCTACTCTGGAATAAGCCATTTCTCCAAGGAGCCCTGGTTTCTCTTAGGGGAAAACGATAAACTAAGACCTTGTGTAGTTGGGCTCATTGCTATTGGAATGTCATTGTTCCTGAGCCCGCTTAGTGAGCAGAGCTAGAGGATAGATGAGTATTTATAAATACACACACACAATTTCATATCTGCATTTATTTCTCTTCTACATCTATTGATCTCTTTATCTGGATTGAAAACCATGAATACCCAGTGATAATCTTCTTGTAGCCACCACCGTAATATTTGTAATTCCTTTCTCCGACAGTACATTTGGCTGCTCTTACCCTTACTGTATTTACTTATTTGGTCAGCGCACCTTTAGGTAACCCAGCTTGTTCTCTCTACCTTGCTGCCCCCACTCCCTGCATGCACATGCGCGTGAACACACAAACACACACACATCCTTCCCCACTATATTGACTTATTTGGTCGGTGCACTTTTTGATAACCCAGCTTATTCTGTCTGCCTTCCTGCACCCGCTTCCTGCATGCACACACATGCATAAACACACGCGCGTGCGCGCGCACGCACACATACACACACACACACCCTTTTCTGCTTGGGCTTCGCCTTCTCCTGCCTGTACAGATGTCTGTTATTTGGCCCCATCAAATAGTTGAACTGAGTTGTTCTTTAAGGGAGGGGAAGAGCTCAGATTTTTAAGTGATTATGTTTTTGTTTTGGTCACAGACATTTTCTAGGAAGGAAAGTGTTTTTGGTAATGGACCACAGAATCAAAATAGATTACTCACTGTTTCTGTCCATTAGTGTATATGATGGGGAGCACCTCAAAGAAGTTTAATCAGAGGGATAGGGGCTAAGGCATTACATTCATCCTGAAAACACCTTCGAAAGTACCTAAGACCATTGGATAAGTAAGAGTCAGGGACTAAATGTAGCTAAGAGAAATACACCTTTCAGACTACTGACTGTAGGGAGGAAGGCCCATCTGTGAGCAAAAGCCACCCTTTCCCTCGAATGATGGTTATACAAGTAATCACATGTGAGGAATTGAGAATTGTCTGTAAAATCGAGCTCTTTGTTTTAAAGATATGAAATTTTAATGTATTAGAAAATACATGAAGAATGTGTATTCTTTGTAAATAAATTAGAAAATACAGATAAATGTAAATCAAGAATCACTATAAAAGCTATAAAATGTTAACATTGGCCGGGCGCGGTGGCTCAAGCCTGTAATCCCAGCACTTTGGGAGGCCGAGACGAGCGGATCACGAGGTCAGGAGATCGAGACCATCCTGGTTAATATGGTGAAACCCCGTCTCTACTAAAAAAAAGTACAAAAAAAAAAACTAGCCGGGCAAGGTGGCGGGCGCCTGTAGTCCCAGCTACTTGGGAGGCTGAGGCAGGAGAATGGCGTGAACCCGGGAGGCAGAGCTTGTAGTGAGCTGAGATCTGGCCAGTGCACTCCAGCCTGGGCGATAGAGCGAAACTCCGTCTCAAAAAAAAATAAAAATAAAAATAAAATGTTAACATTTTTGTATATATCTTAGATTTTTAAAGTGTGTATGTATATACATACATAGTCCCCAAAATGCTATCAAACTTTATGTGCAAGTTTGAAACTTTTTTCACTTAAAAAATTGCGACCATGTTAATGAAAAAATATTTTTATATCCTTAGGAGGTGGTGCATTGTGTGTGTGTGTGTAATTTTATATATATATGTATATATATGTGCATATATATATGTGCCTGTATATATGTATATATTTTTTAAAGAGACAGAAGATCTCTCTCTGTCACCTAGACTGGAGTCCAGTGGTGCGATCTTAGCTCACTGTAGCTTCAGACTCCTGGGCTTAAATGATCCTCCTACCTCAGCCTTCTGTATAGCTGGGACTAGAGATGTGTGCCACCGCACCTGAATAATTTATTGAATTTTATTTTTTACGCAGGATCTTGCTATGTTGCCTAGACTGGTCTTGATCTCCTGGCCTCAAACAGTCCTCCTTCCTCAGCCTCTGGTGTGGCTGGAATTACAGGAGCCAGATACCACGCCTGCTGTGTAGTAGTTATTTTTTTTTGTATGAACATACCATAGTACCATGTATCTACCAGTTGTCTAAATCTGACAATTTAGATTTTTTACACTGTTATGAACAGTAAACAGTTTTGTGTGTATACACACATATTCCCCACATATTTTTGGACACTTTGTAGGATGAATTATGCATAAGTTCCTGGAAAGACAACTTTACAGAAGTTACGTATTTCTCATTAGGATCTAGCATCAGCCTTTCTGATAATTTGTGGTGTGATATTGAGCAGTTTATTTAGTATTTTTGACCTTTACTTGGATGAATTCACTTCTGAAAGTTTATAGTTTTCAGTTTTGGAATAATAGGATAAGCTTGTGTTGAGTATACAGATCATAGTTCTTACTGAAAAACCAAAAATCAATTTGACGGCCAGATGTGGTGGCTCACACCTGTAATCCCAGCACTTTGGGAGGCCAGGGTGGGCAGATCGCCTAAGGTCAGGAGTTGAAGACCAGCCTGGCCAATAAGGTAAAACGCCGTCTCTACTGAAAATAAAAAAATTAGCCAGGCATGGTGGCACACATCTGTAATCCCAGCTACTCTGGAGGCTGAGGCAAGAGAATTGCTTGAACCTGGGAGACAGAGGTGGCAGTGAGCGGAGATGGCATCACTGCACTGCAACCTGGGCAGCAGAGCGAGACTCTGTCTCAAAAAAAAAAAAAAGAAAAAAGAAAACATTCTATTATAATAGTATTAGAAACAATAAAATACTTAAGAATAAATTTACATGGCAGAAGACTTGTATATTGAAAATTGTAAGATGTTACTGAAAGAAATTAAGATACAAACAAATGGAAACACATCCTATGTTAGTGGATGGAAGACTTAATATTGTTAAAATGTCCATACTACCCAAAGCAATCTAGGGATTCAGTGCAGTCCCTATAAAAATTCATATGGCATTTTCTGCAGAAATAGAAAAAAACATCCAAAAATCCACGTGGAATCACAAAAGACCCTAAATAGTTGAACAATCTTGAGAGAGAAGAACAAAACTGGAGGCATTAAACTTCTGATTTCAAAATATATTTCAAAAATACAGTAATTAAAACAGTATGCTACTGGCCTAAAGACACGGACCAGGTGGAACAAAATGGCCCAGAAATAAAACCATACATATGCAAGCAACTGATCTTCAACAAGGGTGCCAAGAATACACAGTGGGAAAAGGATAATGTCTTTAGCAAATGGTGTTGGGAAAACTGAATATCCACACGAAAAAGAATAAAGTTGAACCCTTACCTTACATCATCTACAAAAATTAGCTCAAGATGGATTTAAGACCTAAAACTATAGAACTTTTTTATTTTTATTTTTTCCATCTCACTCTATCGCCAGACTGGAGTGCCTCCCCCTCCCGAATAGCTGGGACTGCAGGCACACACCACTACACCTGGCCAATTTTTGTATTTTTAGTAGAGATGGGATTCCACCATGTCTTGAACTCCTGACCTTAGGTGATCCACACACCTTAGCCTCCCAAAGTGCTGGGATTACAGGCATGAACCACTGCCAAATGTTAATTTCTTTCTTTTCTTTTCTTTTTTTCTTTTTTTTCTTTCTTTTTTTTTTTTTTTAGAAATGGAGTCTAGCTCTGTCGCCCAGGCTGTAGTGCAGTGGCATGATCTCAGCTCACTGCAACCTCCACCTCCCAGGTTCAAGCGATTCTCCTGCCTCAGCCTCCTGAGTAGCTAGGACTACAGGCATGCACCACCACGCCCAGCTAATTTTTGTATATTTAGTAGAGACGGGGTTACATCATCTTGGCCAGGATGGTCTCAATCTCTTGACCTTGTGATCTGCCCACCTCGGCCTCCCAAAGTGTTGGGATTACAGGCGTGAGCCACCACGCCCGGACAATAATTTGTGTGTGTGTGTGTGTGTGTGTGTGTGTGTGTGTATAAATGCAAACATGGATTTATGAGTGACAAATTTCAAGTGCATATTTTTATTGTAGTTAAAAAGATAACAAAATATATAACCTAGTTTGAGACCAGCCTGGCCAACATGGTGAAACCCTGTCTCTACTAAAAATACAAAATTTAGCCAGGCATGGTGGCAGGAGCCTGTAATCCCAGCTACTTGGGAGCCTGAGGCAGGAGAATCACTTGAACCTGGGAGGCAAAGGTTGCAGTGAGCCGAGATGGCACCATTGCACTCCAGCCTGGGTGACAAGAGTGAGACTTCATCTCAAAAAACAGAAAAAAAAAAAAAATTCTCCCAAAAAGGTTCATCCTGAGAACACTGAAGAATGATTTTTGGGAATGTTAATGATGTGCCACAAAATTCGTATTTTATGATCAAATGATTTGCTGTATAATATTTTATTTTAGATATTCATGCTCGTGAAGACTCACAAAATAAAGGAAACTTTATCCAGCCTTTTCCAGAATTTACTTGCACATAGACTCCGTTTATATAGCATGCCTATTGAACTTTGTAAATAGCACAGTTCCGGAAAGATAGTGGTTTGGGAAATGTCACTCTAATGGTCATCTATACGTTTATCCCATGGGAGGTTAAAGCATAGAGGTGAGAGGAGAGTGATCACCCTGGGGAACTGTAATGAGAAAGAATTGATGGCTGTTTCAGGTGTTGATTTCCTGTCCCTGGCTGCTGGCATGGGGGTGAGGGGGAGGCTGAGGCTGAGGTCTTGGAGAACAGCACATTGCGTTTCACTTTACAGCACCTCGCAGATCCTGCGGTTTTTACAGATTGAAGGTTTGTGGCAACCGTGTGTTGAGCAAGTCTATCGGTGCCATTTTCCCAACAGCATGTGCGCACGTTTCCTGTTTCTGTCACATTTTTGGTAATTTTTGCACTATTTCAAACTTTTTCATTATTATATTGTTACGGTGATATGTGATCAGTTATCATTGATGTTACTATGGTAATTGTCTTGGGAGCACCATAAACTGCACCCGTTTAAGATGAAGAACTTGGCTAGGCACGGTGGCTCACACCTGTAATCCCGGCACTTTGGGAGGCTGAGGTGGGCAGATCATCTGAGGTCAGGAGTTGGAGACCAGCCTGACCAATGTGGTGAAACCCCATCTCTCCTAAAAATAACAAAATTAGCCAGGTGTGGTGGCACATGCCTGTAATCCCAGCAACTTGGGAGGCTGAGGCAGGAGAATCACTTGAACCCAGGAGGTGGAGGTTGTCGTGAGCCGAGATCGCGCCATCGCACTCCAGCCTGGGCAACAGGAGCGAAACTCCATTTCGAAAAAAAAAAGATGAACTTAAATGTTGTGTGTTATGACTGCTCCACCAACCTGACGTCTCCCCCACCACCACCACCTCTCTCTCGGGCCTCTTTATTCCCTGAGACACAACAATATTGAAATTAGGCCAGTTAATAACCTTACGTGGCTTCTAAGGGTTCAAGTGAAAAGAAATATTTGCATGTCTCTCACTTTAAATGAAAAGCTAGAAATAATTAAGCTTAATGAATAGGGCATGTTGAAAGCCAAGATAGGCTGAAAGCTAGGCCTCTTGCACCAAACAGCCAAGATGTGAGTGCAAATAAAAAGTTGTGAAAGATAATTAAAAGAGCTACTCTAGTGAACCCACAAATGATAAGAAAGCAAAACAGCCTTATTGCCGACATGGAGAAGTTTGGGTGGCCTGGTTAGAAGATCAGACTAGCCACAACATTCCCGTAAGCCAAAGCCTAATCCAAAACAAGGGCCTGTCTTCAATTCTGTGAAGGCTGAGAGAGGTGAGGAAGCTGCAGAAGAAAATTTTGAAGCCAGCAGGGGTGGGTTCATGAGGTTTTAAGGAAAGAAGCCATCTCCATAAGATAAAAGTACAAGATGAAGCGGCAAATGCTGATCTAGAAGCTGCAGTAAGTTATCTAGATTGCCTAGCTAAAATAATTGTTGATGGTGGCTACACTAAACAACAGATTTTCAATATAGAGGTAACAGTTTTCTATTGGAAAAAGAGGGCGTGTAGGACTGTCATAGCTAGAGAGAAGTCAGTGCCTAGCTTCAAAGGACAGGCTGATTCTCTGGTTAGCAGTTAATGCAGCTGGTGACTTTTAAGGTGAAGCCAGTATTCATTTACCGTCCCTGAAATCCTTGAGTTCTTAAGAATTATGCTGAATCTACCCTGCCTGTGCTGTAGAAAAGAAACAAAGCCTGGATGACAGCACATCTGTTTACAGTATGATTTACTGAATATTTTAAGCTCACTATTGAGACCTGTCACTCAGAAAAAAAGATTTCTTTCAAAATATTATTATTCATTGATAATACATGTGATCACCTAAGCACTCTGATGGAGACACACAAAGAGATTGATGTTGTTTTCATGCCCGCTAACATAAGCTCCATTCTGCAGCCCATGAATCAAGGAGTTATTTTGACTTTCAAGTCTTATTATTTAGTATTTTTTAAAGCTATAGCTGCCATAGATTGAGATTCCTCTGATGGATCTGAGCAAAGTAAATTGAAACCCTTTTGGAAAGGATTCACAATTCTGGATGCCATTAGAATATTTGTGATTCATGGGAGGAGGTAAAAATATTAACATTAGCAGAAGTTTGGAAGAAGTTCATTCCAGCCCTCATTGATGGCTTCGAGGGGTTCAGACTTCAGTGGAGGAAGTTACTGAAGATGTGGTAGAAACACCAAGAGAACAAGAATTAAGAGCCTGAAGATGTGACTGAATTGCTGCAATCTCATGATCAAACTTGAATGAATGAAAAGTTGCTTCTTATGGATGATCAAAGAATGTGGTTTGTTGAGATGGAATCTACTCCTGGTGAACATGCTGTGAACATTGTTGAAATGACAACAAAGGATTTAGAATATTACATAACCTTAGTTGATAGCAGCATCAGGGGTTGAGAGGATTGACTCAATTTTGAAAAGTTCTGTAGATAAAATGCTATCAAACAGCATCACATGCTACAGAGAAATCTGTGAAAGGAAAAGCCAGTTGATGTGGCAGACGTTCTTACCTTATTTTAAGAAATGGCCTCAGCCTGGAGCTTGCAGTAAGCTGAGATCGCGCCACTGCATTCCCCTCCAGCCTGGGCGACAGAGCAATACTCTTCTCAAAAAAAAAAAAATTGCCTCAGCCATCCCGACCTTCAGCAGCCACCATCCTGATAAGTCAGTAACCATCAGCCTTCAGACAAGACCCTCCACTGGCAGAAAGATGATGATTCTCTGAAGGCTCAGATGATCATTAAGTTTTCAGCAATAAACTATTTTTAAACCAAGATAACAGACTTTTCTTCAGACATAATGCTATTACATACTTAATAGACTACAGTATAATATAAGCATAACTTTTATATGCACTGGGAAACCAAAAATGTGTATGACTTGCTTTATTGCGGTCTTCACTTTATTGCAGTCTTCACTTTATTGGAGTGGCCTGGAACTGAACTTTCTGTATCTCCAAGGTATGCCTGTATTTCTGTCACTGCTCTGTGGGATCCAATGATTAGTGACAATGGACTGGGAGCTGAGCTCTTTGCCTTCTCATCTTTCCTCTCTCAAGTCTCTTTACTCTCCCTTTATTCCGTATGTGCCTGACCCCACTTTTGGGACCAGTCCTGTTCTTACCAGGTATTGAAGAAGACCCATGCATGGCCAGGTGACTCAGCATCACATTGTCATGGCCACAGTCCATCTCTGAGTATCTGCCCTAGATTTAATGATTGAATTGCTTCCTGTTTGTGAGATGAAGGCCCTTCCTTTTGCTTCATTTTCTTAACTAGATTCATATATTTTTCCCCTGTAGTCAGTCCCAGTCATGGTAACTTGTGTAGTATCATGTGAAATCATATCGGCAATAGGGATTTGCCTTGCTGTAGTCAACATCTCCGACCACCTCTTGCACACACAGCCCCATGCAAGTCTTCTGGAATCTGAGTTGGGTGGGTCCTTCCATCTGTTGAGAAGTTGGTGCCTCCTGGCTCCCTGCCTACATGCCTACCTGGATCTCCACATGTCCGTCCCTCAGTACTACGTTTTATACACATGTTGGGGTACGCCATGAGCCTCATTTGTGCCTGTGACCCATCCCCCATTTTGACACATGCTGGAGTTTAGGTTCTGCTACCTAAATGTCCTCTCATTGCTTATATCTCACAGAGTCACCTTAGTGACTTTCTCACATAAAGCATTCTATTCGCCCTGACCGCCTCATTGTAATGTGTCACAATTAATCCTTGTTGATGGCACCTTTTAAAAGGGCATGGAATTCAGTCCTTGGAACTGAACGTCTGTACAATTATTAAGCTTTTCTGTGTGGTCAGGACTTCTGTGCTGACAGGATGTTGGTAAGCTCTTAAGTGCCTGTGGCTGGGATATTATATTCATCTGTGGCAGAGCTTGCACATAGTGTCCTCTGGATCACATTCCATCTGTAGAACTCTGTTTGGCTCACACAGTTTATAAAAATAGGAAATTTACTTTAAAAAGGGTTTCTGACTTGAGATGACTTGAGAAAAACAGCTGATTCCACTGGATTCCGGGGTCTGCATTCCATCCTGTACTGGTGTTGCTTGCCTGCGGCAGGATAGTTGGTATTCCGGTTGAGGGTGGTTGCGGGCAATGTCAGTCCTTCCTCCAGCTCCTCCCCTAGCCTTTTGGACTACTTAGCACTTGATGGCTCTGGGAAGGACTCCCCCTTGGGCTACTGGAGAAGGGAGTTTCTGGGAATTTGGTTCAAATTTCCAGTTTTTGACCAGTCACTGACAGGTGCTAAAGAGCACATGAAACCCCAGCTACCTTGTGGTCAAGAGAAATTGGAGGTGAAATTTAGACTCCAGGGTTTCTCTTGACACTGAGCTGAAGCCACTCTTCCTGGGATTTTGCTTGAGATTGAATCCTTACCTGCTTTCCTTCCCCCCGCCCCCCCACCATACACAGGGAGCATGACATTAATAAATCACAGGCCTGGGAATTCCTGTCTCAGGGTCTGCCCTAGGGAACAGGACCTAAAATGAGAGGATGTTGTTGTCTCATAATAATCATCCATTTAAAAATGTATTCTGATTTCCTTTGTGATGTTCTGTTTGTCCTATGGCTTATTTAGAAATGTGTTGCTTAGTTTCCGTAGCTAGGGGGTTTTCTAGATTTTTTTATCAGAGGACATACTCTGATTTCATCTTTGAAATGTATTGAGACTTCTTTTATTGTCCAGTACATTAGTGAGTGTTTTGGTTGAACTTGAAAAGAATGTATATAGTGCAGTTTGGGGTTGAGTATTCCATAAATGTCAATTAAGTCCATAGTTAGGATGTTCATATTTTCCTGTCCTTACTGATTTTTTTTGTTAGTGAGAGAAGTCTGTTAAAGATTCCAATTCTGATTATGCACTTGTCTGTTTATTTCTGAAATTTGAAAAAATTTTGGAGCACATGCTTTTAAGATTGTTATGTTCTCTTAGTTAATTGACCATTATTATGAAGTATTCTTTATTTCTGGTAAGATTCCTTATCTTATATGCTTTGTCTGACATTAGTATAGCCAGCTTACTTAGGATTGGTGTTTACATGGTATGTCTTTTCCCATCCTTGTGCTTTTTTGGAATAGTTTTAAATTATAACTAGACATTATCAAGATAAGCAACCCCCTGTTATGTTATAATACAACAAGAATGCAATTTGTCATTTTAAAGATGTAAAAGCAAGAAAATGCATAGAGTTGTACCTCAGTATCAGTTGGGTCCAGGGCCCTCACCTACAGCAAAATGCATGGTTGCTCAAGTCCCTGATATAAAATGACAAGTATTTGCATATAACCTATGCATATACTCCTATGTATTTCGATACCTAATACAATGTAAATGGTATATAAATAATTGTTGTACTGTGTTTTTTAAAATGGCATTTGTCTTTTTTATTTTTAGTTATTTATTTTTTGGGTATTTTCAATTCATGGCTGGTTGAATCTGTGGATGTGGAACTCCCAATATGGAGGGCCAACTGAATAATAGAAATTCATCCAAATTTTAAGTAGTTGTTTGTGTGGTCGGTAAATGTCATTAAAAAAATAAATTTAAATAGAAAATTGATATCTGCTTACAGAAGATTTTTAAAAATCAGTGTTTATTCAAACTTAAAAAGGAAAATAATGATCTCTGTCTTCCTCTTTTTTCTTCAAAATGTTTGTCTTTTGTAGAAAACACTATGTTCTAAGACAACTTTTTTTTATAAAACAGTGACAGTGATCAAGACCTCCCTAATGTAACCTCCCTCGCCACAGGTTGGAATGGAAGGAAAGCCAGAATCTTATGCATTCTTTGGTGTTTTGCTGGTCTTAGTGTTTGGAACAGGAAGTCAACTTCTTTTTTCTTCCTTCTGCTGCAAAATCTACATGAGTTTCACACTCCTTACACGTATGTTCAAGCAGTTTTCTGCTTTTTCTTCTGGAACCATTTCAATATGAGGGAAATTTTGTAAGCTAGTCCCTCATCATCTTTAAAATATGGCTCCACACATACTTTTGCTTGACAATTCCATGGATAGCTGGTTTCTTTGTGGTAGCCAGCACTTCTCCCCTGGGAGGATCTTTGGCAAATAGGATTCATATTCTTCATGTGTTGTCTTATCAAACATTGTATCTGCTATTACTGACACATTTTCTCTTTTCTGCATTTGGACTCCCCCCGCCTTGTGTAATTGCTAAAAACACATTTTCCCTAACCATCAGGCCAAGTTCATTCTCTTTCCTCTTCCTAGTCTTACCTGACTGCCATTTATTAATAGTGCACTGACACTCATTTTATGCTGAGAAAATTCGTCTTTTGCATCTACCATCCATTGGAAATTCTCAAAGGATACCTTGATGTTTTGTAAAGATTTCGTTTCAGGAACTCTACATGGGTAATTCATAGTTGGATTAAATTTTATGTATAATTTTACATCCTGACTTGTTAAGTATTTTCCCATGTCACCTGGAAACTTTCCTCAGCATTGTTTTATTTAAGTTGTACAACACTCTGTTATGTTTGAATTCTAATTTATGTCTGCATTTCCTGTTGTTGAATAGTTGGGATTTTTTACAATGTAAAAGAACTCTACAAGTAGATTATTCTCATAAGGGATGTTTTTGAGATTATATATTTAATTTATGTTTCTAGAAATAGGATTAGTGAGACAGAGGCCGTAAAGGCTCCCAATTCATATTGCTGGATTGCTTTCTAGGAGTGACTAGTTGTTTACCTTTACTTTGGCTAATGTTTCCAAAAGGCCAAGTTACTCGAATAGTAAGTAATTTAGGAATAATAAGCTATCCACCATATTTAAGACATGTAGAATGCAGATTTAGTATAATGTTACAAAATGATTTTTCACTTATTAGAGACAGTGGCTTACCATATATCTCACTTGTTTAAATTGTGAGGAGTATTTTGCTTCACCAGACCCATTTAAAATTCAGTTCTGCAACATTTGGCATCTATCCTATGTCAGGCATGTTGCTAGATAGTGGGGAAATAAAAATGAAGGGAATGCTTTCTAGCTGCCACGAGTTCAGGGCCTAGAAGAAAAGAACCGTAATCACCTAAAATTGTTACCATGTAATAAGCTTGACATATATAAAGTGAACCTGTAAAGCGCTGATGGAGGATTGAAGAGAGCAGGTATTTGTGCCAGAGGGTGTGACATTTGAGCTGAGCCATTAAAATAATAGATTTTTAGGTGAAGTAGGAGTACAAAGGCACTCTCAGGGAGAAATGGCATTTAAAGGCATAATAAAGATTATTTAGAACATGAAGAACAGCCTGTGTTTCACAATTAAAAACTTA
This sequence comes from Theropithecus gelada, assembly GCF_003255815.1. Taxonomy (NCBI): domain Eukaryota; kingdom Metazoa; phylum Chordata; class Mammalia; order Primates; family Cercopithecidae; genus Theropithecus; species Theropithecus gelada. The sequence goes on along the minus strand of NC_037685.1, from coordinate 58,983,562 downwards.
ACTCCTAAGTTTCCAGGTTATTTTATTCCCTTTCTAGGATATACATAGTCATTTTTCTTAATATGGAGTTATTTCTTGTCTCTGACAAGCACCTTGAATGGTCTTTAGCGCTTTTGCTGTTTTAGTCTCCTATTGTCAGTCTGTACCTGCGTCATATAGATTGATAGAAAAAATAGATTTCAGTCTACCCAAGTCCAAAGGCATTGTCAGTTTCAAGAAACTTGTTTTCCCTCTACCACTCTTGAGCACCCTGTGCATTTAGCCTTATTATAAGAGATGTATGTTTGAAAAATACAGATTCCTTAACCAAGGACTAATGTCATTCCATCTGTTTTGGAGCCATGTTGAGTGCTGTGTCAAATTATGTGGTGTGGCGATGATTGGTAGGGTGGGGTCGTCTTAAGATGTTCAGAACATTGTTTTCTCATTATAAAAATAATTGGTAGAAATGTGCGAAACTGGGCAGTGCTGGGCTATTAAAACTGACCATTGACTATCTGTTCGTTGGATATCATAGTTTGATAATTCAAGGACGTGGTGGATATCTTTTGTGAAATTTTGTTTTCATTTTTATTTTTAATAGGATGAAAGTTAAAAAACTGCCCATGATTCTAGCTCTACACCTGAAGAGATTTAAATATATGGATCAACTTCATCGATATACAAAACTCTCTTACCGGGTAGTTTTCCCTTTAGAACTTCGTCTATTTAACACTTCAGGTGATGCCACCAATCCAGACAGAATGTACGACCTGGTTGCTGTTGTGGTTCACTGTGGAAGGTAATTGCAACTCCGGGGACATAGTAGTGGAATTTCTAGGTTAGAAGAGCAGTGTATATTCAAGATGTTCATGAATTATTCAAATACAGAACTTTTAGAAATTCTGTATTCTTCTCAAGATAATTTTATTTCAAAATGGAGTTTTAGCTTTACATTTTATCATTCCTTAAAAATTTTATATGTTAAAACATATTGTTTTTATTTTTATTATTTATTACTCTGCAAGTACTATATCTGATTTCCTAGAACTTTTGAGATCTGTTAGTTTTTCTTTTCCTTTTTTGGGGTGTGTGTATAGAGGGTTGTTGGTTAAAATAAATCACTTCTGAGTTTAATTGCATATGTTCAGCATATCAGTGGTTGTAAAAAGCATTTAAAATGGCATTGGAAGTAATCTTCAAAGATTCATTTTTTTGATTTTACCTGGGTGTGTATTTATCATTTCCTATTAACTAATTTTGCTTTCTGTCTCCTTCTCATCTTCTTTTCCAATGTGGTATACACATCTTCTCTGTATGAACATACATACCTGTAACTGACCTTATTAAATACATCAAAAAATTCTCAAACTGCAAGAGCATCACATAATCAGAACTTGTATTTGGAACATAACCGTCTTCATTGACTGCTTAGAATTTCCTTTAATAATTTTAAAGCAGGCACTCATCATTTTCCCCTTGGTTTTGGGAAACTTGTACTAACAGCATATTTTATCCAAATAAAAAAAGTTCCAGCTTTCTCCACTTCAGCCCTCCTCCCAGCTCTCTGATTAGAATTTTTTTTTTTTTTTTTTTTTGGAGACAGAGTCTCGCTCTGTCGCCCAGGCTGGAGTGCAGTGGTGCCATCTTGGCTCACTGCAAGCTCCGCCTTCCGCATTCAAGCCATTCTCCTGCTTCAGCCTCCCAAGTAGCTGGGACTACAGGCGCCCACCACCATGCCCGGGTAATTTTTTGTATTTTTAGTAGAGAGTTTCACCGTGTTAGCCAGGATGGTCTGAATCTCCTGACCTGGTGATCCGCCTGCCTCAGCCTCCCAAAGTGCTGGGATTACAGACGTGAGCCACCTTGCCCAGCCTCTGATCAGAATTTTTAAGGACAACCCGGAGGGAGCAAATACTCTGTAATAATCGTCTTGTACACAACTCCATTGCCTGGGTCAGCCTTGGGTCCCGTCTTTTATCCTCAGCAAGAATCTTTCTTCTACCTCTAAATTAAGAGTGATCACATCTTAAAGGAGTGAAGCAGTGTCAAGATTACTTAAAGAACCTTGGTGTAGTGATTCAGACCAGGTATTCAAAGTGAGAGAAGCCTGGATCTCAGTACCATTTCTGCCAGTTGTGGGCAGTGTGATGTTATGCAGAGTTTCCTGAAAAGGCTTCAGTTTTCTCTTCTAGAAAATGTAAATACTAATTACCTCATTGCTTTGTTGGGATTCAAAAGGAGATGTAAATCAGCTACTGCTACTGTGTTAGTAACAAAAATATAATACTACCTTCTCACATCCCAGCTCTATAATATTTACTTTCTCACACCCTAATTAGACTGTTCTTTAGCCTCTTCAAATTTAGTAACAGTCCTACTCTACTTAAATTATGTTAGATTTTTAGAATTATGCTCTACTCACAAGACATTGAGTTGAGATGCCTGACTTAGATGGCAACCAGGGTCCCGTCCCCACTTTCTCCTTTTAAAATTAACCCAACCCTTTCCCCACCCTGAAATCCTTGAGTCTCTTGACCCTTTGCCTTTTTAACCTTTTCTGTGGCCTCACTTGCTTCTCCCAACCTGAACTCCACAGTCAGTTAAAGCATGTTCTCACAAGCACTGTAAAATCCTCTTGCTAGCTGTCTGAATCCCTACTGTCAGAATTGTTGCAGAAAATTGCAGAGAGATGGTTATTGACTTTCCTCACAGCCCTGGTGGTCTGCCTTCACTGGGAACTCACTTCTGGTGGAGTTCTGCACAGTAGGTCTTTGGGATCCCGCCCCAACCCCGGGGTCTTACTCTCTCCTGTCTCACTCTCATTGCCTCATGCCTTCTTGCCTCTCCTCTCTGGAAGTCTTCCTTGACGCTCTTCTGCCCAGCCTCAGTCTCCACGTGTTGTCTTCACATAAATACTAGATGTGCAGTGCTAGCCCTGTCTTAGTGCTTTGTGTACTGTCTTAGGATGTATGTCTGCTTCCCTTATGAGAACAGGTGCTTTTTAAAACAGGAGATAATTTGCTCGCTAATAAAAGATAATCATATTTTAGAATATTTTTCCATTGTGTATTTTATTTATCAGACTTATTTGTAGATTTGCTTCATATGAAAGTGTGGAGGGTGTGCACAGCCTCATTATCAGCATGTCAGTTCCAGTTCAGCTTGCTCCTTCTCTATCCCTGGTTCCCAGCCTAGAAGAGACTTCTAGCAAATGTTTGTTGACTAAGTATTACCCTTCAAGCCCATGTCAGAACTGGGCTCCGTTTCTTGATTTCCCATCCTTCTCTCCCTTCCACCTCCTCTCTTGCTGGATACAGTCTCTCCTGTGGCTCTACTTTTATATCATATTCTGCCTTGGATTATGTTTTTGGAGTAGCTATCTCTGTACTGAAGGGGTATTTGGGCAAGCAGTTGTTGAAATCTCTTTAATCTCCACAGCAGTCAGTAGTTATTTGCATACATTAGGCATTTATATCTACTCAACTGAGTGTGTTTAATGTCCAGAAATCAGATGCCTAAGAAACAGCTTCCTTAGGTGGAAGTTCAGCCCTTCATCTCTCATTTCATTTTTAGTTTATGAAATTAACTTTTGTCTACTGTTCTTCAAACTAGTTCTTTGCCAAAGGAAAAAGCCGCCTAACTTTTCTCAGTTTACTAGTCCTCACCCCACCCACCTCCTTTCCTTCCATCCTGTGTTCCGCAGCCTTTCTTTGATTTTTCTTGATTTCACCTTTTATCATTTTGTTTTCATTTCTGACCCTCTCCCCATAACACACAAGACCCTTTAGATGAGTCCTAAATAAATATAGAAATAGACTTAATAAAGCATTAAATGCTTTTTAAAAAGAAAGTTTTGAGGTGTCATCCTCCATAGTTTTAAAAAAAAATGTTTTTGTTGGTGTCATTCTGTCACCTAAGGTATTTATCTTACCTACAAGATCAAATGATCTGAGAAACATAAGACATTTTAGGAGGTGGCTTATTCTAATAATCTGGTCACTACTTTTAAAATAGTGTTTAGCATAAGGAGTAATTTGTATTGAAAAGGATTTCAAATTCTGTATTAATTATAGAATTACAATGGAATAAATATAACCATATAAGCCTTTATAATGAACCGTACTTAAATTGGAAGAGGTTAAAACCTTTGTCATATCCTTTTATAAAACAAAGAATTGCTTTTAAAAGAAATTATGCCTCCTTTATTTTTATGCATGTCTGCATTTATATATTCCAGATTTGTTTAAAATGAGATGCAGGGGCAATCATAGTAATAGTTATAATGGTATTAAGAATTAGGTACTTCGTAATGACTCACCATTGAGCAAAGGTCATTTGCTTTTAAAGACATTTTGTGAAGTTCAGGCTTGATTTTGGAACCAAGGATTTGATATCCTTGCCTGTTTCAAGCATCATGTTGGATCTTTCCTCAAGAAAAAAAACTATTACCAAGGGAGTGAGGCTTAGAAATAATTCTTGTATGCATTGTTTTATAGTTGAATTCAGCATGTTCTGCTGTGATCCCCTCCCTTATAAAATGATAGAAAACCTTGTCTTTTATTATAGAAGCAAAATTGAAAACTATTACAAAGACAGTAAAGAATTTCAATAATGCAGCTTTATGTGAATAGAATCTCTTAGAGTACTAATTATTTGATTTTAAAATTGATCACCAGTTCAACTCAGTGTAGCTTTATCTTTTTTGGAAAGAATAGTTAAGGGGTATAAAAAAGAAGCAGTTCTTTTTTACTGCTATTTGTTTCAGTTTCTCTATAAAACATAAAATTTAGAGCATGAAAGAGTAATATTAATAAATATCATATTAAATTAACTTCTTTTTTGTTTGTTTTAGTGGTCCCAATCGAGGCCATTATATTGCAATAGTTAAGAGTCATGATTTTTGGTTGTTGTTTGATGACGACATTGTAGAAGTAAGTAGTTTCTTAATCTCTTATTTTTGAAAGTTGTATGCATATGTTGCTTTTCACTATTTTCTGATAGTTTCTCATTTAGATATGACTGGTGATGATTATGAGACAAATGTCTGGGTCTATAGATTGTAGTCTGATTCCTACTTCTTACTCTACAACGTCCAAGCCCAACAGTTAAGTGGTCACGTAACCTTTACACACGTGGAAGAAAACAAAGGAAAGCTTTCAACAACAGACCTGACTTTAAAAAAAAAAAAAAATTAAGCCATGTAACATACATACAGTAAAGTGTACAAGTCTGAATTTGATGAATTTGTATATGTGTGTCCCCCCATCACACACAGCCACACAGACACACTCACATTTGTAACTACCATCCAGGTCAAGATATAATTCATTTTCAACACCACAGCAGGCCCCCTTGTTCCTCCTTCTGGTCAGAGCTTAAGCTTCCTCCTGGAGCCTGCTATTTGGACTTTTATCATTAATTTTGCCTAGGCTTGAATATAAATGGACTCATACAGTATGATTTTGTTTGTGTCAGACTTTATTCACTGAATATATTTGTGAGGTGCATTCTTGTTGCCTGCAGTAATGGCAGTTCTTTTTTACTGCTTTGTCATTCTGTACTGTACGAATATACCAAGTTAACTAGAAATTTGACTTTTTGTCAGTTAATGACTATTGTGAATTAAAATGCATTGGTCATCTTTTACAAGCCTTTTGCTAGACGTATACACTCATTTTTCTTGGGTATATGTTAGGTTGGACCACTAGAAGTTGCCTTTTTGTTTTTTTGGGAGACAGAGTCTTGTTATCTAGGCTTCTGGAGTGCGAGGGTGCGATCTCGGCTCACCGCCACCTCCACCTCCTGGGTTCAAGTGAATCTCCTGCCTCAGCCTCCTGAGTAGCTGGGATTACAGGCATGCACCACCATGCCTGGCTAATTTTGTATTTTTGGTAGAGACGGGCTTTCTCCACGTTGGTCAGGCTGGTCTTGAACTTCTAACCCCAGGTGATCCGCCAGCCTTGGCCTCCCACAGTGCTGGCATTACAGGCGTGAATCACTGTGCCCGGCCTGGAAGTTGCCATTTTGTAGGTCCAAAATAGTTATTAGTGGTTTCATATAATTCATCCTATATCTAGAAGTAGAATTGCTGGATCAAAGGGTAGTTGTATGTTCAGCTTTAGAAGATAGGTATTTCTAAACATTTTTTCAGAGTGCCCTGCCAGCTATGTATGAGAGTTCCATTTTCCCCAAATACTTGGTATTATCAGTCTATTAAATTTAAGCCATCTAACTGTACAGAGCTCATTTATGTACTAATGTTTACATTTTGCCTCACAGAAAATAGATGCACAGGCTATTGAAGAATTCTACGGGTTGACATCAGATATCTCAAAGAACTCTGAGTCTGGTTACATCCTTTTCTATCAGTCTCGGGACTGAGGGGGAACCGTGATGAAGAGATACTTTCTGCCTCATTTCTTCTCTGGTTATTTTGGAAAGGATCAAGCACTGATTTTTCAAGAAAAGAGAAATGCAGGAAGCTCAGGGGGCAGTAGCACACTTTGCACACGATAAAGCAAAGACGATGGATTGACAAGCCCTTCCGATCATGGTAGTTGGTTTATTTGCTCAGGTATCATGCTGTCTGTACAGTTCCATTCAACAAGGAGGTGAAATCAGAGATACCAGCTCCTCTTGTAAAACAGCCTTCCAGTCATTGACACGCATTTTCTCTTTATTAATTGCACCAATAATGCTTTGAATTCCTTGGGAGTGCAGTAGAAAGAATCGGGATCTGTGCTGTATTGATAAGGAGGTGATGTCGAACACACTGCATACATTTGCCTGGTTCAATGTGTCTAGAAGCATATTCGGTGTCTTTTCAAGAGTCAACCAGAAATACTTTTGGGCCCAACACTTGCAGTTGCCTTCCTGATGTAAAACCTAACATGCTAGATACAGTGTCGGGAAGACAAAGATGTTTTGCTTCTCTGAAGAAGCTTATAATAATATACAGTGTATGTATATGTAGGGAGCAATTGGTCAAAAGTGGCTTTTTGTTTCCCCAAGGGGAAAGACTGGCTTTGTAATTATAATTTTTTCCTTATTTATTTTACTTAAAACTGGTAGAGTCTAAGTATTGTATGAAGTGCCCATGATTCTGTCAGTAAATTTGAACATATTTTTATCAGTTAATGTCAGTTTAAGTAGTCCTTTTGTTTGTTTCTATTTTTAAGGTGAATTTTAAATTCTATCTGAAATCAGTAAGATACCTTGAGAAAAACTGCAGTGAGAGGAGGTAAATATCCTTTTTCAGGAGGAACTGATATCTCTGGCTAAGTATTTGTCCTTTTGTTATGGTTTCTAAATCAGTTATTTTCTTCAGCTTTAATTTCATAAAATTAAAAAACTATAAAAAAATTCCTGTAGTTGTTGGAATAATTAAAAATTCTGGTGCAGTGGTGGTATACCGATCTTTAGAATTCTTAAGTATTCTGATGTTTCAAGTTGAGGTCATGCTTGGGAAATCTTGTCATAGCATATATGTTATTTTCAGATGTCATTTTTTTACCCTGGAAAGAAGTAATAATGTTCATCATAACCCTGGTAGCCTGGATAGCGAGCTAAACAAACCCTTTGAAGGTTAAATTTTCATCAAGTAGACTAGGAATACAAAAACCAAATCCTTCCTCCCCTTCCCCGCACCTTTAACAAAACCAAATCCTTCCTCCCCTTCCCCGCACCTTTACAATCTTACTGGAAGGGTGTTCAGAAATTAAAATTTGTGTTTGCTAAGACTTCATTCTGTTGGGGGTTTTAAGAAATAATATATGTAACATAGAATGTATGCAAACCGTCGCAGTTTTTTTGGACGTTTTTCCATGCATCAGAAAGTTGTCTGACAGTAGCCGAATGTAACTTGCAGAAAATTATTGAAAATTATATTCAGAATAATAGCAATCAGGCCTTGGATGTTCTTTATTAAATTCTTTTCAGGCAGTAAATTTAAAAAAAAAATTGTCATTTGCTAAAGTTCTTTTGCTAAAACTGTTGACTATGGAAAACAAACAACAAAAAGGAATTTTTTAGTCTGCTGCTATTATTAACATTTATTATCTGTATCTTTTGGCTCAGGAAATGACTTCACCTATTTGTTCCATAAGCAGACCTTTAACAGGGTCACTTAGGTAATTGGGCTGCTTAAACACATGTGCTGGGAGAAAATTATAATAATAGTATTTGTACTAAATATCAAAAGTATTTTGACAAGTTTCTTTTTAAGATAGTTTCTAAAGCCTTACCCTGGCTAGAGATGTTTTGTACAAATTATATATAGCCAGCCTTATCTACCAACATGCCACAGAGAATCACAATCAACGATGTGGGGAAAGTCAGGGCAGTGAAAGTGGATGCGCTCTTTTTATTTTGAGGGCTTAAACCAAATTGTCTTGGAATTAAAGCTGTATTTCTGCAGCTTTCAGTACAGAGAAAAATAGGTAAGTGAAGCTGTGTCAGTTTTAACATTAGCTATATCACAACATGTTTAAGAAAAGATAGATGAAGTCATTTGCATAAAGGTACAGCATTGAAATACTACGTTGTGTTTGTTTTTACATTTTTGCATTAAAGAAAAAACATGCAGTAAAAGCCAAGTTACATTTCATATTAAAGCAAGTTCTAGTGTATGTGTTGAGTTCCTGGTAATCACATACTTATTCACATCTACAGCATACTTCATAGTATGATTTGTCAGGGGAGGGACTGTGGGGTGACAGTTTTACATTTACTTTTTCTTCTTAATGCAGCTGGATCTAAGTAAAATGTTTTGAAGAAACTCAATATACTTTTAAAACATTTAGGGTCAGGGTTGGGGGAAAAATACAGGTATAGTAAGTAAGAAAAGTGACCCATGAAGAAAGCATTGTGAGGTTCTATGTTGGTTGACTGTGATTAAAATGCAGGGCTGGTTTAAGTTGTAAATGGTGGCCGATTGCTATGTAACTATGTACATGATTATTGGGATGGCTGTCCCATATTTTGTATATTGGAATAAAAATTTCTATAAATTATTGTAACTAAAAGTAAATATTCTAAATTAAATCCCACTTCTTAAGTCACATGGCTTCTGTCTTGGAAATTTTACCTTTAAAAGATGACTTAAGACAGGAACCAGGAGGCTTGGGAACAGGGACAGAAGGAAATGTTGTATTACGTGGGTCTTGGGGCCTCTAACCATCAGTATAGGGTTTTTTCTTTCCTTGATGGCAGTAGAAAGACCTCATTTTCATAACTACTCTTGATACTTTCTTTAAAAACACTTTTTATTAAAGATTCTATCATGAGGTATTTGACTGGGAGCTGGGAGGCTAAAGCGCTCATGTCCTGGCTCTTCAGTGAATTTAACTGTGTGACCTTGGGCAAGTCACTTAACCTCTCTGTGCTTCAGTCTCCCTGTCTTGTAAAATGGGAGTAATACCTACCTCACAGGGTTGTTGTGGGGATTAATTAGAGATAATGTCTGTAAAGCATTTAAGGTTCTTGAAGAAGGCGCTATATAAATATAAAATAATATCTATTAAAGTTGGTTTATTTGTGCCTGTGGGTTTTAAGTGTGTTTTTTCCTTTTTGCCTAAAATGTATTTACAGATTAGAAGTGGACACTTCGGAAATTGTGCTACTACTTTTGCCCAAGCTCCTACTTCTGTATCCAAAGAGATTTTCCTTAGGACAGAATTGCATGTGTGTAAAACAACATTCTACATGTGCCTGCATTTATTTAGCACATAGTAGCTTGTGTCATGTTTCTGTGATAGCATGTCTTTGAAAAGTTCAAAGTTTAAATTTGAAAATTGAGAGTCATAGAATCTTAGAGGGTAAAACAGGTAAAATACCTTAAAGGTCACTGTTTCTCCTGCTCCTCCTCTTTTCCTTTGTAGTAATTGCTCCTGTAAAATCTGTTTCACAAGTGGTCAGTCAGCCTGCACTTGAGTGCTGGAAGCCAGTTCCGTTACTGAGTAACTTGAATTGTTACTTACGTTGCCATTATTTTCAGTCCATCCTTCATTCTCCCAGTGTGCCTCTGATCTCAAGGCTGATCTTTGTATCAGGTAGCTTTCCGAGACTTCATCCTTCCTGGGAGCCTTGTTCTGGAAGCACTGTTTTTCATTCATGTCTCTGAAAGAGTGTGCCTAGAACAAGCACAGTGACAAGTGAACTATACTGTCAGTTGGACCTGCGATCGCATTCTCTTTTTCTAAGCATCTGTATCACACACTTCTTATGGAACTTTTAGTAAATGAAATCCTCTATACCTGAAAGTTTTTCATGAACTGTTGAAAAGCTGAGAGTCCCTTGCCACAAACTTTTTTTCATGATTCCCCGTTACCAGTACCTGTGCCTGTTAACATGTCAAGGTTTTCCCCATCTCTCTTCGTTCATGTGTTTTCTGTAATAACCGTGTGTCTGTTCTGTCTGCAGAGCTACTGAAATAACAACCCATTGCTTTTGGGTGATAGCCTGCTATGTGATGGCCCCTGTGCTCGGTATTTTACTTCTTTTAATGTTAATCTTTTTTTTTTTTTTTTTTTGAGACGGAGTCTCACTGTGTCTCCCAGGCTGGAGTGCAGTGGCGTGATCTTGGCTCACTGCAAGCTCCGCCTCCCGGGTTCACGCCATTCTCCCGCCTCAGCCTCCCAAGTAGCTGGGACTACAGGCGCCCGCCACCGTGCCCGGCTAATTTTTTGTATTTTTAGTAGAGACAGGGTTTCACCATGTTAGCCAGGATAGTCTCGATCTCCTGACCTCGTGATCCACCCGCCTCGGCCTCCCAAAGTGCTGGGATTACAGGCTTGAGCCACCGCACCCGGCCTTAATGTTAATCTTAACCACATCTATGAGACAGTGACATCCTCATTTTACAAAAGAAGAATCTACGGTTCTTTAGAGGTTAAGTACCTTTTTAGAGCCACTCAGCTGGAAAGTAGCAGGTCCAGGTTTCAAGTAGATGTAACTCCAGTGTCCAAGCCCTTAACCATGGCTATCCTTACCAAGAGATTTGTTGTTGTTGTTGTTGTGGTAAAATAACCTAAAAATTACTATTTTAGTCATTTTTAAGCGTCCAATTAAGTGACAGTACATTCGCGATGTGCAAATACCACTGCCATCCATTTCCAGAATTCTTTTCATTGTCCCAAACAGGAACTCTGTACCCATTAAATAGTCATTCCCCATACTTCTTCCCTTCCTGCGGCCTCTGTGAACCTGCATTCTGCTTTTTATCTTGATGAACTTGCTCTAGGTGCCTCATAGAGGTGGAAGAATCACTGTTTGCCCTCTTTATGTATATGCCACATTTTGTTTATACCTTCATCCATTAATGAACATTTGGGTTATTTACACCTTTTGGCAGTTCTGACTAACACTGCTGTGAACATTGGTGTGCGAGTATCTGTTTCAGCCCCAGAATTTGGGTTTTCTGGGTATAGATCTAGGAATTGCTGAAGCATGTGGAATTCTATGTTGAACTTTTTGAGGAATAGCCATACTGTTTTCCACAGCAGCTGTACCATTTTGCATTTCCACCAGCAATGTACCAGTGTTCCAGTTTTTTTACATTCTTGCTATTATAAAAAAATTCAGAAAATAATAAGCATTGGATATAGATAGTATCCTTTGATACACAGAAGTTTTAAGTTTTAAATTTTGATGCAGTCGGTCTCTCTCTTTTCTTTTTCTTTCTCCTTCCCTTCCTTCCCTCCCTCCCTCCCCCTCCCTTCCTCTTTCTCCCTCCTTTTCTCCTTTACTCCCTTCTTCCCTCCCCTCCCCTCTCCTCCCCTCCCTGCCTGCCTCCCTCCCGCCCTCCCTTCCTTCCTCTGCCTCCTTTCCTCCCTTCCTCTCTTCCCTCCCCCTTCCTTCCTTCCTCCCTTCCCCACTTCCTTCCTCCCCTCCTTCCTTCCTCCCTTCCTGCCTTCCTCCCTCCCTTCCTCCCCAGGGTCCCATTCCCACCCAGGCTGGAGTGCAGTAGCACAATCACAGTGGCTCACTACAATCTCAAATTTCTAGGCTCAGGTGCACCTCCTGCCTCAGCCTCTCAAGTACCTGGGATTATAGGCATGTGCCACACACCTAGCTAATTTTTAAATATTTTGTAGTGGTGGGGGTCTCACTATGTTACGCAGGCTGCCCTCACCTCCTGGGCTCAAGCAGTCGTCCCACTTCAGCCTCCCAAAGTGCTGGGATTACAGGTGTGAGCCTCCTCACCTGGCCTAATTTTTTTTGTTGTTGTCTTTGCTTTTGGTATGTCTAAGAAAGCATCACCAAATCCAATGTCATGAAACTTTTTCCCTGTGTTTTCTTCTAAGAGTATTATTTTAGCTCTTACATTTAGGTCTTTGATCCATTTTAAGTTAATTTTAGTATTTTAGTATGTGATGTAAGGGTCAATTTCATTCTTTTGCATGTTGGTACCCGCTGTTCCCAGCACCACTTACTGAAAAGACTCCTTTTCCCAATGAATGAGGTGCCAAAATCAGTTGGCCATGTATGCTAGGGTTTATTTCAGGACTCTCTTTTGTCCCATTTGTCTGTTTATCTGACCTTAGCCAGTACCACACTATTTTGATTAATGTAGCTTTGTAGTAAGTTCTGAAGTAAGGAAGTATGAGTCTTCCAACTTTGTTCTTTTTCAAGATCATTTTCGCTACTTAAGGCCCCTCGAAGTTTCATGCGAATCTTAGGTTTTTCTGTTTATGCAAAAATTGTCAATGGGATTTTCAAAGATTACATTTAATCTTTAGATTGCTTTGGATAGTGTTTGACAATAGATTAAATTCTATGCCTATAATCCCAGGTACTTGATAGGAAGATTAAATTGACTTAACAATTTTAAGTCTAATCTGTGAACACTGGTGTCTTTCCATTTATTTAGGTCTTTAAGTTCTTTGAACAATGTTTTGTTGTTTTTATTGTACAGGTCTGTTGAGTATTTTATTATTGATCTATTATAAATGGGATTATTTTCTTAATTTCCTCTTAGGATAGTTCATTGTATATAGAAATGCAACTGATACTTGCTTGTTGGTTTTGTGTCCTGCAACTTTGCTGAATAATTAGCTTTATTAGCTTTTTTTTGGTGTGGAATCTTTAAGGTTTTCTACGTATAAGATCACGCCATTTGCTAACAGATAATTCTTCTTTGTTTTCAAAAATTTTTTTTTAATTTTTTTTTTTTTTTTTTTTGAGGTGGAGTCTCACTCTGTTGCCCAGGCTGGAGTGCAGTGGCATGATCTCAGCTCGCTGCAACCTTCACCTCCCAGGTTCAAGCAATTCTCCTGCCTCAGCCTCCCGAGTAACTGGAACTACAGACGCTTGCCACCACACCCGTCTAATTTGTGTATTTTTAGTAGAGATGGGGTTTCACCATGTTGGCCAGGCTGGTCTCAAACTCCTGACCTCAGGTGATCACCTGCCTTAGCCTCCCAAAGTGCTGGGATTGCAGATGTGAGCCATCGCGCCTGGCCTGTTTTCAAATTTGGATGACTTTTATTGTTTTGCCTAATTGCTCTAGCTAGAACTTTCAATATTACATTGAATAGAAGTGGTGGAAGTAGGCATTCTTGTCTTGTACTTTTAGAGGAGAAGCTTTTAGTCTTTTACTATAGTACAGTACTATCTGTGGGTGTTTAATACATGGCCTTTATCATGTTTCTATTTCAATTGGGGTGTGGCTTTTTTTAAACCAAGGGTATTGAATTTTGTCAAATTTTCTGTATCAATTGAAATGATCACGTGTTTTCTTACATTATGCTGTTTCTCGTATGTGAAACCATCCTTGTATTCCAGGGATAAATCCATTTGGTTATTGTGCATAATACTTTTGGTATGCTCCTGAATTCAGTTTGCTAGTATTTTGTTGACCATTTTTCCATCAATATTGATCAGAGACTTTGGTCTGTAATTTTTATTTCTTGTAGTGTCTTCGCCCGGCTTTGGTGTCTGGGTAATGCTGGTGTCATAGAATGAGTTAGGAAATGTTCCACCCTCTTCAACGTTTTGAAAGAGTTGGAGACTATCAGCAGATTTTTCCCAATAACCAGTACTTACATCCTTACTGTAAGTCATTCGTAAGAAACTTGAAGGCCTAGTTTTTGCCCCTGAGGAATTTGTCATCTGAGAATAAACCAAAGGAACCGAGGAAAATCAGCTGTATAAATGGACATTTATACAACTCTGCAGGGCAGGTAGAGGAATGCAAGGCAGGAAAGTATTGGTGAAATCGCAGGGGTGCAGTCAGATGGCCAGGCCCAAAATGGGAATCTGGAAGTCAAAAACAGTCAAAGGGGACTGGAAATACTAGGTATAATAGGAATTGAAGAAGATTAACTTATGATACTGTTGGGTAATAGAATTTCTAAGATGGCATCAAATTAATTTTTCCCCTTTCCTTTCCCTAAGGAAAGGCCCTAAATTACTCTTGAGGAATTCTCACTCAGGCAGCCACTGTAGAGCACCGACTCCTGAGAAAAAGATTCTACTCTATTTTATATCATGTACATCTGTTATAACGCATCTAAATAACTGGATCCTTTAAAAATCACCTATTCTGGCCAGGCGTGGTGGCCCATGCCTGTATTCCCAGCATTTTGGGAGGCCAAGGCAAGAGGATTGCTTAAGCCCAGGAGTTCGAAACCAGCCTGGGCAACATAAAATTGTATTTTGTATTCTTTACAAAAATACAAAAAAGTAGCCAGGCATGGTGGTGTGCGCCTGTAGTCTCAGCTACTTGGAGACTTGAGCCCAGGAGGTTGAGACTGTAGTGAGCTGTGATCACACCAGTGCAACCCAGCTTGGGCTACAGAGTGAGACCCTATTTCCAAAAACAAAAACCTGTTCTCGACAATTTGCCATATAATTAAACTGTGATGTAAAACATAACTGAGAAAAGCTCATACCTCCTGCTTGTTTTCCATTAGCCAAACTGTCTTAAGTAGTTCCGCTGTACTGATTTGATCAAATCTGGATGATTAGTAGAATGTTTTGATTCCTGAGATCGATCCCTGAAGATTTTAATCCACTGCAGATGAGAAAACTAGTTTTCGGAAGTTCCCCGGTGATTCTGACCAGCTGGGTTTGGGTGATTAGAACTCCCTGGGATGCAGTTCGTCTGGAGTTCTCTAGCGTGTTTCTGTAAGGTCTCTGCCAAGCCAGAGTTGATCTGACATGGGGAGAGTTGTCAGAAAACCAAATCATTTCAGGATTGCTCAGGGAAAACTTACACGGTTGGTCGCACTTGCTTTCTCATACAGTGTTTGAAGGGCTGCTGTCTGGGGGATCTTTTGCTTCTAGGGTTGAATTGGCACTGCATTGAAAAGGACAGAGAGCCACATCCTGAGTACAAGGAAGAGCTTTCTGGTTGTTCAGCAGGGAGAGGAACTGACATACTAAGAAATAAAGTATCAAACATACCTCATTATGCTGTTCGTAGGTGGGATTCTTAACACTGGCTGGAACAAACTTGTCTAACCCACAGCCCATGGACTGCAGGCAGCATGTGGCCCAACACAAATTCGTCAACTTTCTGAAAACATGAGATTTATACATGAACCTTTTAAAAAAAATTTAGCTCATCAGCTATTGTTAGTGTATTTTATGTGTGACCTAAGACAATCCTTCCAGTGTGGCCCAGGGACACCAAAATATTGGACACCCCTGGGCTAGAGCGTTGTGCAGGATAACCTTAAGCTTCTTCCCAGTTGAGGCAACTAAGACTGGGGGACTTACCCAAGGTCACTGGTAAATGGCCAAGCTGGTGTCTGGGCATATATATATATATATATATATTTTTTTTTTTTTTTTATTTTACTTTTTTTCCCCGAGACGGAGTCTTGCTCTGTGTCACCCAGGTTGGAATACAGTGGCACGATCTCGGCTCACTGCAACCTCTGCCTGCCGGGTTCAAGCAATTCTCCTGCCTCAGCCTCCCCAGTAGCTGGGATTACAGGCCCCTGGCTCATTTTTGTGTTTTTAGTAGAGATGGGGTTTCGCCATGTTGGCCAGGTTGGTCTTGAACTCCTGACCACATGATCCACCTGCCTGGGCCTCCCAAAATGCTGGGATTACAGGCGTGAGCCACCGTGCCTGGCCTGGGCCCATATTTTCTATTCCAGGGCTCACATTTAGTTCTGCATCACGCTGTCCTTTGTCCTTTAAAATAGCTGGACCTAGAGTGCTGTAACACACCTTAGGGAGAATTTACATTGCTATTGGTCATTAGGACGGGAAGCATCCCATCACCAGTTCCTGACTAGAACAGAGGTGGGTTGAACAGAACACCAGCCTGAAGATTTTAGAGTGGTAGTCAAGTTTATATCAACTTCAGTTTGAGCAGGTGGGGTGGTATCAAAGTGACATTATTGGTGTTGGGTAAGTCTATGCTGCATTAATAAAACACTTCCCACCATCTCTCAAAACACCTTCCTTCGAAGATTCAGGTTCTTTAGATTGAGGAACCTCTGAATCGTGACCAGCTTGATAGAAGACTTACATTAAAAAGTGACTGAGATGGTCTATTCACCTTGCATGACTGTGGTGTCTTTAATCCTCTCCCCATCAATCCTTGAAGTGCACATTGGGTGATTCGTAAGCAAGATTACAGAGAATAAAATCTAATTTTCATACCACTGTATTCGCCATGTCATTACAAAGTCCATTGTCAGGCCCAGAAACGAGACAGTAATATACTGTCTGCACAGTTTGAGATGACAAATGCAATGATTGTGTTGTTTTTAAACTAGTTGCTGGAACTTTTTTTTTTTTTTTTTTTCCTGGTAGCTTTTTTCTTCAGTTAGAAACCATTTTCCAAACAATATTCTTAGGCTACAAAAATGAATATATTTGTGAGTGGACTTTTACTGGATGCTAGTTATTTATAACCTATTGAAGTTTTACATTTAAGAAGAAAAAATGATAGAATGGTGAGGAAAGTAGACATAAAATTTCATGTCAATGGAATAGATTTTTATTCCATTAGATATAATAGATTATTATTCCATTAGATGTAATGGAAACCTCAGAAAACAGCTACAGGTAAGCATCTGACTTATTTTCCCAATATTACATATGTTTATCATTCCCTAAATCCTCAGTTGTTGCATTTTGATTAAATTGGTTTGTTGAACAGATGTGTTTTTCAATTTTCTGCAAAAACATTCCTAATCATGAACACAAAGTAGGGACATCGTAGTGTCTGGATTTCTGCACATTATTTATACTCTGTATCTTACTACATGTTAAACTATTGATTAGAACGGATTTGAAATTACATTAATTTACCTTACTGCATGTGACGTTACAAATCGAGATGAGGTTTAGGATCCTGTACCACAGTGTGCAGGGGTGGGGAGATGTGTATTTGTGTAAGATACGCCTGGGTGTGGAGCAGGGTTTGGAAGGTGACAAGCCTTAGCCATGGGAGGAAATCCTAGGGGAGGATCCCTAGGCTTCCCTAGCTTGCACAGCTAGGTAGATGGAAAAGGCTTTTGCTGAGAATCCAGGAAGAGAACCAGCTTTGGGGGCATGAGTGTTTCATGGTATGGATGTACCACAGCTTACCAGCATTCGCTTTTAATAAACTGACCTTGCCTAGTAGTTTTGGGAGCTGTAATGGAATGAGAATCATTGGAATTCCCATGCCCAGGGTATACCTATTAACCTGTCCCACATCCCACATGTGCAAAACTTAGTTTTGAGGATTTGAGATTAGGTCGAGTTGAAATGGCTATTAGGATTCTTAATTAGACTGTTTTTGGTGTGCTCACAAACTGTGTTATAAAGTCTACAGTGATTCTGAGGCATTTGATACCTGGGGACACTGGTAAAAACCAAACTTAACAGCCTCACGTTGAAGAGTGCTAGTGGGTGGCTACTGAAAGTTTCTGCTAGAAACTCGTTGCGTCTGTATCATTTGATCTAGCATAAACCATTTCCTTTTCACCTATGGAAAGACGCATCTTAAAGACCCTTGAAAGGGTAAGGACAAGAAGAAAAAAATGCATTTGCTGGGCAATTTGCACGTCTGGAGAGTTTTGTGAAGTGAACTGACTGCCAGATAGGTAAAAGCCAGCCTAATCGCAAATGGAATTGACCCAGGACCTGGATGTCGCTATCTGTGATAGATGCAGATGTTTCAGGCAAACAGGAGGTAGGATGACTCGAGTGCAGCCTTTCAGCCTCGTCTGGTGTGATAGCCCCTTGGGGTTAGGTTTGCTACCAGGCTCTCTAAGGGAATTCTGTCATCAGAGTTATCTGTGGCAGTGTCACTTTCTCTGACACAGGTCTGTTGGCATTCTTCCCAGCACCAATCTAGATCTGGACTGGTAATCACTTGTTGACCATAAGGTGTTTGTATTATTATTGTTATTATTATTGCTGTTGTGTTTTTGAGGCAGAGTGTCACTCTGTCGCCCAGGTTGGACTGCAGTGGTACAATCATGGCTCATTGCAGCCTTGACCTTCAGGGCTCAAGCAATTCTCCCACCTTAGCGTCCTGAGTAGCTAGGGCTACAGGCACCTGCCACCATACCTGGTTAATTATTTTATTTTTTTGTAGAGACAGGGTCTCACTTTGTTGCCCAGGCTGGTCTTGAACTCCCAGGCTCAGCAATCCGCCCGCCTCGGCCTCCCAAAGTGCTGGGATTACAGGCGTGAGCTGGCGTGCCTGGCTCATCATGTTTATTGCCATCCCCTTTGTTATATTGGATTTCATTTTTTTTTTTTTTTCCTTAGAGACAGGGACTTGCTCTGTCTCCCAGGCTGCAGTGCAGTGGTGTGATCATGGTTCACTGCAAGCTCAAATTCCTAAGCTCAAGTGATCGTCCTGCCTCTTAGCCTCCTGAGTAGCTGGAACTACAGACATGCCATGATGCCCGGCTAATTTTTAAATTTTTTTGTAGAGATGAGGTCTTGCTATGTTGCCCCGACGGGTCTCAAACTCCTGGCCTCAAGTGATCCTTCAGCCTCAGCTTCCCAAAGCACTGGGATTACAGGTGTGAGCCACTGTGCCGGGCCATGCCTTCTCCTTTGTATGTTAAGCTAAGCATACACATTTTAAGTCGGCAGTGAGCCAGCTCTTCACAGCCTCATGACCTTGAACAAGCTGCATAGCCCTCCCAAGCCCACGTTTCCCATTTGTAAAATGGCTAAAGTAATAACACCATCTTGTAAGATGTGAAACTCAACTGAGAAACTTAACATCACATAGTTCATGGCAATAGTTCCCCAAATAGAGAACCTTAACATCACATAGTTCATGGCAATACTTCCCCAAATAGTGTCATCTAGAAACATGCTAAAACCCAACTGTAATTTCCCAGATATTTATTGAACATGTGTTATGTGAAGAGCATCGTATCTGTTGTTGCAAGGAATGTAAAGATGCCTAAGGCAATTTCCATTCTCGTGGAGCTTTCCAATGCAGAAGAGGAGTTTTTGTTGTTAAAGGCTGACAAAATCTGTAAAATGTCCTTTGGGTTCAGAGAAAGGAGTTACCAGAGGCAGCCTGCTGTGGTTAAGAGTGCAGGTTCTAGAGGCAGGCCACCCTCACGCCCCAGCCCCACTCCGGGTGTTGTCCTGGGCACCCGCGCCTCAGTGTCCTTATCTATGAAACGGCGTTATGGATGCTTGCTTAGCTCAGTGTTAGGATTCCCTGAGTGAGCATTTAATTGAAAGTGCTCTGTAAATGTTAGTAATTATCTGTTTATTCAGCACGTATTTATTGAGTGCCTACTGCATTCAGTTACCAAGAAAGTTGAGTGAGATTTTGTTATGTGCAATTTGGTGAAGGAAACAAATCAGTAATGAGTTGCAGGGATACAGATTGTTGAGAGCCATAATGGGAGCATAAATAAGATGATGCATCCAGCCTGGGCGACAGAGCAAGACTCCGTCTCAAAAAAAAAAAAAAAAAAAGATGCAGGAACACCAGGAAAATGCATCTAAATCAGATTGCTGGGCGGAAAAGGCCTCAAGGGGAATAGCACGTGAACCGAGCTTCCAAGAAGTCAAGGTTATTTAGTTCAAAGAGAGGGTGGAGGCGGGCAGCATTCAGAGCTTCTAGAAAACTCCACGAGAAGGCATGGTGGCACACAGAAGCATCACACATCCGGGGAGTACAGGTTTCGTGTGGCTACAGTACACTAGGCAACATGAGGCGAGAAAAGGAGGATTCTAATCCCCAAGGGCCCTTTTTATCCAGGTAAGGAGTCTGGATTTTCCTAAAATGGACATAGGGAACTTTTGAGGAATGTTAATGACTGATTTCTCAGAATGACATTTTGGTAAGGTCATTTCAGTGGCAGCAGAGGAGGTAGATTGGAGAGAAGAGCCCGACTGGAAGAGAAAGACCCCTGAGAAGGTAGTAGGAATCCCATTGAGAAGGGACAGGAGCCTGGACAAGGTGAAGGCACTGGGGATGGAGGTTTGGGACTCCAGGTACTGAGGGCAATCTAGGGCATGGTAGAGAGTTTGCCATGGAAGTAAGCAGGAGGGAGTCTGCTCTTAGCACAAAAGTTGATGTTCTGCAGGGCTCTGTTCTAGGCAGTTTGCTGTCTTTAGACTCTTCTGAAACAAGCTTGTCCACTCCCATGGCTTCAGTTATCATCGAATGACAGTGCCTACCAAACCTGTATTTCTAGCCCAGATCTCCCAGGTCCCAGGCCTGTATCTCCAGCTGTGTCCCCTGCGCAGTTTTACCCAGTTATGACACAGACACCCTGACCCAACTTGCTCTACCCACTTCCTGCCCCAACACTGACCTTCCTGCAGCTTCCCTCACCCTGCATGGTACCATCGTCCACCCATGTGCACTTGCCATTGGCTGGAAAGCTTCCTCCAGTCCTTCATCTTCCTCCTGCACAGACATTCAGACATTCAGCAAGTTCTGTTAGTAGGACTGGCTCTGCAAACTCTCCTGAACCTGTTTTACCTCTCATCCATTGCTTGGGCGAGGCTAGTCACCTGGGCCTCCTGCTCAGCCTTTCTGCCTGCAGGCTTGGCCTATGCAAACACATTCTCACAGTGAAATTTGAGGGCTCTTTTTAAAGTGTTCACATTTAGTGAGTAGATGCTGAAAGAACTCTCTGGCTTAAGACACTACAGTGACTCTATGTTCCTCTAGGCAAAATCCATTTTCTTTTTTTTTTTTTTTTTTTTTTTTTGAGACGGAGTCTCGCTCTGCCGCCCAGGCTGGAGTGCAGTGGCCGGATCTCTGCTCACTGCAAGCTCCGCCTCCCGGGTTCACGCCATTCTCCTGCCTCAGCCTTCCGAGTAGCTGGGACTACAGGCGCCCGCCACCGCGCCCGGCTAGTTTTTTGTATTTTTTAGTAGAGACGGGGTTTCACCATGTTAGCCAGGATGGTCTCGATCTCCTGACCTCGTGATCCGCCCGTCTCGGCCTCCCAAAGTGCTGGGATTACAGGCTTGAGCCACCGCGCCCGGCCTAAAATCCATTTTCTTTAACCAGGTCCCTGAGAGCTCAGTTCCTAAACACCTCTGTCACTCTGTTTCTCCGTCTCTCTCTCTCATCTCTCACACACACACCCTCACCTTCTCCACAATCTGGGCGTCCCAGACTCAGTCCCTGGAATGCACTGTGCCTGAGCCCTTTCCGCGCTAAACCGTGTGCACGTGCCATTTCTCACTGCTAAACTGTGTGCACGTGCCATTTCTCACTGTTAAACCATGTGCACGTGCGGTTTCTCACTGCTAAACCGTGTGCACGTGCCATTTCTCCCGCCTGGAACACTCCCACCCCACCCCAGCTTCTTTCTTTGAAAACCCAGGGCCGGGCGCGGTGGCTCACGCCTGTAATCCCAGCACTTTGGGAGGCCGAGACGGGCGGATCACGAGGTCAGGAGATCGAGACCATCCTGGCTAACACGGTGAAACCCCGTCTCTACTAAAAATACAAAAAACTAGCCGGGCGAGGTGGCGGGCGCCTGTAGTCCCAGCTACTCGGGAGGCTGAGGCAGGAGAATGGCGTAAACCCGGGAGGCGGAGCTTGCAGTGAGCTGAGATCCGGCCGCTGCACTCCAGCCTGGGCCACAGAGCGAGACTCTGTCTCAAAAAAAAGAAAAGAAGGCCGGGCGCGGTGGCTCAAGCTTGTAATCCCAGCACTTTGGGAGGCCGAGACGGGCGGATCACGAGGTCGGGAGATCGAGACCATCCTGGCTAACACGGTGAAACCCCGTCTCTACTAAAAAATACAAAAAACTAGCCGGGCGAGGTGGCGGGCTCCTGTAGTCCCAGCTACTCCGGAGGCTGAGGCAGGAGAATGGCGTAAACCCGGGAGGCGGAGCTTGCAGTGAGCTGAGATCCGGCCACAGCACTCCAGCCTGGGCGACAGAGCCAGACTCCGTCTCAAAAAAAAAAAAAAAAAAAAAAAAAGAAAAGAAAAGAAAACCCAGCCATCCTTCAGGTTTCAGCTTATGTCGCCACCTCAGGAAGTCTTTCCTGATTCCCTCCTGAGTGCTTCCTTGGCCCCATCTCTTCCTCCGTCACAGCACCTCCACTCTGAGATGTGACTGCCTGCTGACCCGGCTGCCAGCTCACGGCCCCACACCACCACCAGCAGACAGCCTCCCTACCTCAGTGGATTCCACATTGTGAGGGCAGGGCTGTAAGCGATGTGTGCATCCTGTCTGCATGTGTCTAAGGAACAGCAAATGAAGACACGCACGAGTGGGTAACTGGACTTCCTCATTTCTGGCTTGGGTGACTGGTTAATAGCACCTGTGCTTAGAGAACAGGGGAGGATGAATTTCTGTTGGGGAATGGTAATGTTCGATCTTGAACTTGCTGAGCTCCTGCTGGGTTGAGTCCCTGGAAGGCAATGTGCGTGAGCCCTCTCCCCACCAAACATGTGCGCGTGTCATTTCTCCTGCCTGGAGCACTCCCACCCCACCCCACCCCAACGTCTTCGTTTCAAAACGCAGCCATCCTTCAGGGTTCAGCTTATGTCTCAAGCTTCAGCTTATCTCCTGCTGGAGATGCCCAGCAGGTAGTTAGACATGTGGAGCAAGAACTCAGGGAGGGCAGCGCTACCCATAGGCTTGGGAGTCATCAGTGTAGCATTGCTATTTGAAACCATTAATTTAGAGGAGGAAGTGTGTGTAGATTAAGGGGACCCTGATGGTGTTCTGGGGAACACGGAGGAGGTGCAAGTAGGAAACCCACAAGGCAGACAGGAAAGGCAGCAGGGAGAGACCTGGAAGAGAGAGCAGCCCACAGGGTTGGAGGCTGGACAGCCACGCACGGTAACGATAAAAACATGTCCCTTGGATTTGACGATGAGGTCACAGTTGATGTGGGGGTGGGGGTGCGAAGTGCAAGCTCGATGGCAGAGATGTGACTGCGTGGGCAAGAGGAAATGGAGGGCTGGACTGACCACTCCTTCCAGGAGCTGCCTGGGGAGGTGAGGAGGGAGCAAGTGAAGGCAGGGAAGGCAGGGAGATGCAGCCCTTTGCACATGCCATGTTTGTAGGGTCCGGTATTTAAATTTTATTTTACAGTCCCTGTTATTGCTTTTTCTCCCTGGTGTGGCAGAAACATCTCATTAGAGATAATTTAGAACACACAAGATACAAAGAAAAAAAAATGCGACTGTAATTAACACAACTCAGACAGCCAGTGCTGACATGTTGGTAAATTTCCCTCCAGTGTGTGTGTGTCTGGGTGTTCCCAGCCCTCCGTCCTGATGAAAGCACCAGGCCCTGTGACATGTGCATAGAAAGGGCTCAAACCCATCCCACTCTGGGGAAGTCTGGCCCCAGTGTCAGCACCTCCTTCTTCTGCACACGTTATCTCTGCGGATTCTTGCTGGTTGATGATGAGGTGATGAGGTTTCCTCCTAATCACTTTTTTTTTTCTTTTTCAGATTTTCTAAATTTGCTGCCTTTTAAAAATCACTTTTGAGTGGAGGAAATGCAAGACTTCTTATTTGCATTCCTCCCATCCGTCCTGTGTGTTCCAGCCACGTAGCAGTGAGCCACTCCCTCCTAATCAGCCCCAGGAAGCCCTCTGACTCCCAAAGCCACTGTGCTTCTTTTCCTCATACATGGAGGGTTGCTCGAGGAGAATACATTAAGTAAATGCATGACTATATCCCTGTGTCATTAGAATCCATCTTAATGGGTGTATAATTTTCCATACATTGGATGTTTATTTGGTGGACGTATGAGTCCATTTTCTATTCCTGATAATGCCTGAAAGGGGTAATTTGTAAGAAATGAAATTTGTTTCTTGCGGGTCTGGAGGCTGGGAACTCCAAGGTCAAGGGGGTACCTCTGGTGAGAACCTTCTTGCTGGCAGGGACTCTGAGGTCCTGAGGCGGTAGAGGGCACCACCTGGTGAGGGGCACTTACTTGGTGGGGGCTGTGCGTGCTCACATCCTAGCTCAAGTCGCTCTTCCTCTTCTTATCAAGCCACCAGTCCCACTCCTGTGGTAACCCATTAACCCATGAATGGATTAACCCTTTCATGAGGGCAGAGCTCTCATGGTCTGATCACCTCTTAAAAGGCCCCACCTCTCAATACTACCACATTGGGGGTTAACTTGCAACCTGAATTTTGGAAGGGAAAAATGTATAAACCATAGCCATAGGCTATGGCTTATTCCATATACATCCATATATATATATGATAGATATATATATGTGTGTGTGTGTGTACCCATCACCTGTGCAGTATACACTGCACCATATTTGTAGTCTTTTATCCCTCACTCGCCTCCCACTCTTCCCCACAAGTCCCCAAAGTCCATTGTGTCATTCTTATGCCTTTGTGTCCTCATAGCTTAGCTCCCACATATCAGTGAGAACATAGAACATTTGGTTTTCCATTCCTGAGTTACTTCACTTAGAATAATAGTCTCCAATCTCATCCATATATATCCATATATATCCATATATATCCATATATATACACATATATATATATGAGATGGAATACTACTTAGCCATAAAAAGGAATGAATTAACAGCATCTGCAGTGACCTGGATGAGACTGGAGACTATTACTCTAAGTGAAGTAACTCAGGAATGGAAAACCAAATGTCCTATGTTCTCACTGATATGTGGGAGCTAAGCTATGAGGACGCAAAGGCATAAGAAGGACACAATGCACTATAGGGACTTTGGGGGAAGGGTGAGAGGGAGGCAAGGGATAAAAGACTACAAATACAGTGCAGTGTATACTGCTCAGGTGATGGGTGCACCAAAATCTCACAAATCACCACTAAAGAACTTACTCATGTAATCAAATACCACCTGTACCCCAATAACTTATGGAAAAATAAAAATAAATATTTAAAAGAAAAAAATTAAAGCATGATGATTCATAGGACATCTAGACTGCATCTTGAAATTAGGTACTGGGATTGTGAACAGAAATCATTTTTCCATATAATATTGCTGCCTAAAAAACTGAAATTTAATGGTGTATAACCATTTTACTATGTTCGTAAATTTTCTGGTTCAAGACACAGCAGGAACAGCTTGTCTCTGCTCCCCAGTATCCATGGCCCTGAGTAAGAAGACTCGAAGGCTGGGAACAGCTGATAGCTAGGGTCCAGGTCATCTGAAGGTTGATGTGGACTGTCAGCTGGGATCTCGTCTGAGTTGTTGGCTAGACTACCTATACCTGAGGTCTCACACATACCTCTCCATGTGATCTGTCCACACGGGATAACCTGGGCTTCCTCACAGTATGGCGGCTGGAATCCTGCACGAGCAAGGCAGAAACGCAAGGCACTTTTACGATCTCCCCTACGAAGTCACAGAGCATTACATCTGTCACAGTAGGGTGGTCAAGGCAGCCCCAAAGTTCTGCCCAGACCCAAGGGAAGTGGACAAGTAATGCCATGACATGGCGGAAGGGATGTCAGGGTCCCTACAAGAACAGGTGGCCTGGGAGAAAGATTGCTGCTGCCACACTCAGTGCCACATTTCTTCTCTAGTTGACCTCATGGAGGAGACCTGTCATCTAAAGAGCACGTGAGGATATTTATTTAGTAAAAGCTTTTCGGGCATATCTGTTACAGAAGAGGCCAGGACAGAATGCACTGAGGAAAGAAGTAAACACCGGGGAAGGGATTCCAGGCTCTGGAGGTGCCACCAGTCAAAGGTGTTGGGAGCAGGTTTAGATGCTGGCCTTGGTCATATTGCGTAAGGATGTTTCACGGTCACATGCCATTATTCTACCTGCAGGTAAGTGTCTCTGGGTCTGATGCTGCAATGGGCACAGAAAATAGAAGCAGGGAAAGGGTGTAGTAAGCAACACACACACACACACACGTGCACGCATGCACAAGTGAGCACTGCAACTTTTCTAGACAGAACTCTGGGTTCTAGACAGAAAGCCCTTGCCTGTGGCTTTCACAATAAGCTCCTGAATGTGGGACCAGCAGGTTAGGGATGCATGAGAGTCAGTAAAGAAAGAGGGGTTTGGAAGCAGTATCTGTCATCTTTTGGTGTCAAAGTATTAAATAGAATCAGCCAACATATTAGTTGCTGAAGTTACAAATCAGTGCATTACCAAAGAGACATGGATGTAGTGCTCCAGTAAAATTTTTTTAACTTAAGATATAAAAGTCTGGGTGCGGTGGCTCACGCTTGTAATCCCAGCACTTTGGGAGGCTGAGGTGGGCAGCTCACGAGGTCAGGAGTTTGAGACCAGCCTGGACAACACAGTGAAACGCCATCTCTATGAAAAATACAAAAATTAGCCAGGCATGGTGGTGGGCGCCTGTAATCCCAGCTACTCTGGAGGCTGAAGCAGGAGAATTGCTTAAACCCGGGAGGCAGAGGTTGCAGTGAGCCGAGATCGCACCACTGCACTCCAACCTGGGCAACAGAGGAGACTTTGTCTCAAAAAAAAAGAAAAAGATATAAAAGAAACCAAACACAGGTGGGTAGATATCTGAAAATAAAACAATTATCCATGAGCCTTCTATTGTGTTTAAAAGAAAAAAAAAGTCAGCTTCCTTGAAAAAGAGTGTCATATTCAGGGCAGGTATTTAAAATAAGAAGGCCATTCATTCATTGATTCATTGAATAAATATTTGTTGGGCACCTACTTTGTGCTCAGCATTATTGCAGGCAGTAAGGAAGCGAATGAGATACCTGCCCTCGTGGAACTGACCTACTGGGGCAAATGACACATTTACTAGGTGGTGTGGTAGGTATGAAGGGAACGAACAAGGCCACGTGCTAGGATGGCCGTGCTGGGGAGGCCTGCTATAGACTGGGTGGCCAGGGAAGGCCTCTCTGAAGAGGCAACCCTTGGCTGGGACTTGCAGGATGAGAAGGCGTGAGTGTGCAGGAGCTAGGCAGGGGTTGTCCTGGGCACAGGGGCAAATGCACAAGCCCTGAAGTGGGAATGAGTTGGAGGCGGAGAATGCGGCGGGGACCACTTCACTGGGAATCCCAAACACGAGTGCTTTGCTTCTGCGACTTCAACATCGCGAGTTTTTTCTCGAATGCAAAATTGAATAGTCATTGGGTGAGTTTGTTTTTTAAATTACTTAAAAATTATTACATCTGTTTTGTGTGCACACCACAGAAAATTTGATGAAAGGAGTGAAAGGAAATCAAACAGCTAGCCAGTTGTTCCAATGTCATTCATCAAATAAAACCTCCCCACCGTGGGTGTGAAATGCCATCTCTGTCATATACTAAAATCCCATATGCACTTGTAACGACCGGGCTCTCTCTTCAGTTTGTTTGTTTGTTTTAGATGGTGTTTCGCTCTTGTTGCTCAGGCTGGAGTGCAATGGTGCGATCTCAGCTCACTGCAACCTTCACCTCCCGGGTTCAAGTGATTCTCCTGCCTCAGCCTCCTGAGTAGCTGAGATTGCAGGCATGCACCACCATGCCCGGCTAATTTTGTATATTTTTAGTAGAGATGGGATTTCTCCACGTTGGTCAGGCTGGTCTTGAACTCCCAACCTCAGCTGATCTGCCCGCCTCGGCCTCCCAAGGTGCTGGGATTACAAGCGTGAGCCACCGCGCCCGGCCCTCTCTTCAGTTTTAATGGTCTGTCTGGTCCTGTTCTTGGGACCATAGTATTTGATCCACTGTGATCTTTCATGTCTTAACTACATCTTATTGAAAAGTAATAAGGATGACTATGTAGGCATGTTGAGTGTTTTCTTGGATTACTGATATTGCGTTTCAGAAGGGAGTATACTTAGGCACTGATTTGTTGTTGTTGTTGTTGTTGTTGTTGTCGTTATGGAACACAAATAGCATCCCAGGGAACATACATGTTTGTTAGATTCCAGTTTGGAAATACTAAACTTGTACCGTCTTGCTTCCAAAAGACTAGAAGGCCTGGGGTTAACCCTGGAGGAACTCAGATTCACAGAGCATTTACTGACCACCCACCACGTGCCAGGCATCATGCCAGATGCTTTCGAGTGCATCGTCTCACTTAACCCTTCCTCCAGAGGTTAAGGGACTGTGTTACAGCGAGCGCTCAACATGCACTAAGTGACATGCTACGTGCTAGGGATGGGAAGTTACTTCTACGTGTGTTCTACCTTCTGGTCAAATTGGACTGCTTGATGTACCCCCAAATAATCAAAATAATAGCATATTGATGGAGAGCTTTCTGTGTGCCAGGAATCAGGCTCATCACTGAACATGAATGATCTGGTCTTACCCTCACAACAACAGTGCGCGCTCTCGCGGGAACACCTTAACTCCAGGCTTTCGTAAGCGGTATAGAGGAAAGGGCCTGCACCTTGCAGTTAGACAGAATCGGTTCTCATTTCACGGGTGAGGCCATAGAGGTGTGGAGGGGTTAACTTACTCGTTGGCAGAGTCCCTCTGCTAACAAAGTGGTGAAGCTAGGACTGGACCCAGGAGAACCCAGGCTTGGCATGCAGAGCCTGCACAGACTGCCCAAGCTCTTCTGCTTGCCTGGCCTTAGAGCGTGCCATTTCCCTGCCCTCGTTTCCATGAATTAGGGTTCTAAGCATACTTCGAGGCATCTCTGGCATGCCAGAGATGCAGCTGTTGCTTTCTTCCCTCTCCCATGACCTGCTGGGTTTGGCGCTTGGCTAGCCGGGCTGCTCTGTGGAGCTCAGCCTCCTTGAGGGTGGGGCCACACTGGGGCGTATCTCTGGCAGCCCCGGAGATATGTGGCACAGTGCCCTATGACAGAACGGATCTTTGCTGAATGTCAAATTGACTCTAGAGGGGCCAAACCCAAGACCTTACACAGGCAGAGGAGTGGTCGAAGGTTGGGCCTGTCATTATGGAGAGACAAGAGGTCCTCTCTCGGGATACTCTTAAGTGGTACAGAGAAACCATATGAGGCTGAGGTTAGAGCTGAACTGAAAATCGGCCACATCACTTATTAGCTGTGTACGCTCTGGAGCTCAATTTCCTCGTTTGGGAATTGTGAGATTTACATGAGATGAATGCACTGATGGTATAAAAAGTCCCTACCGAGGTGCTGGGGTTATAGCACTTCCTTCCCCCATCTCCTTAGTTCAACACATCTTTATGAACCTCCTGTGATGCTTGAAAAACAGTGCTGAACATTGGATTTCTCAGTTGCTCCTAGGGAATAGCATTTCAGTCTAGGAGAACCCCAAGAGCACCGAAGTGGACAGATGATTTGTAAAGCTGAGGAAAATGTCCATCTGTGTTTTTATGAGGACTCTCATTGCACTGATCCGACAGATGACACCTTCCCTCAACACTGTTCATCATTGACTGCTGAGGGTGCCTTCTGCAGTTTATAGCAGGATACTAACTTCATAAGCAATGTAGGACTTTCGCAGGGTTCCACACGAGGCGTATCTGGATAATTCAGCCAATCTCTTCAGTCTCCAGCAGTGATGGAACCAGTAGCTCACTTGGCCAGCCCTCTAATGACTCAGTCACAGGGTCATCCACTTGGGGGTGAAGGGAGGAGAAGGGAGGCCTCTCCCCACAAGCGCTTTTGGGGTGATGCCATGGATTCTTTGTACCTCAGGAGTTACTTTTGCAATTAGAGGCGCTCTCTCTCTCTCTCTCTCTCTCTCTCTCTCTCTCTCTCTCTCAGTATTTTATGCATCTAATTCCGCTTTTCTATGCATGAGTCTTGTTGGATTCAGGCACAGCAATAAGTCTCCAAAATCAGGGTCAGAGTGAGTTTAATGAAGAAGTTATTGTTTTCTTAAGGATGAAAATAAACAGAGAATGGGTTATTACATAATCAATAATGTCAGCCTCTTGATTAAAACACACATGCAATTTAGCCCAAAATTATTCTCTAGTTTGGTGTTCTACAAAATTAGATTACGATAATAAATAATCGGACCTCTTGAGCGCAGGCAGGTGTCCGGGCGCTGATAGCCTCTGGAGGAGCAGCTTCCCGACCCGGATTTCCTACGGATGGAAGTTTAGCAAGACGTAGTACTGATCCCGACACCTCACTCACAGTTTCTGCAGTTATTAAAGGCTAAAAGACAACACGCATAATGGAAAAGCTTAGACTTTTGGAATCAGAGGCTGGATTTACATACTAATTTCTCTGCTTAATCAGCCGTGCAAATTTTGTTTCAAGTTAATCTTTCTGAGCCTGTTTTCTTATAATAAAACATTTTGAAAAGGGGTAACAATAGCCACTGTCCAGGGTTGTCTTTATGTCTCCGCATACTGAATGTGGAAGTATATAACAGCGCTTAGCACATATTAGGCCCTCAGTATATGGTAACTAATAATGTTACAAGTGCTTAGCCGAATACAAAACCGAAGACCGTTCACACAGGTTTCAGCATCTGAGGGCTCGGTGAGTTAGGTACACTAAGCCCATGGTTCTCGACTTTTGCTACTCACTAGAATCTCCTGGGAAGCTTTTAAGAAAAGCCATTGTTCCGGCCTCACTTCTTAAAGATTCCAATTTTTTTTTTTTTTTTTTTTTTTTTGAGACGGAGTCTCGCGCTGTGTCACCCAGGCTGGAGTGCAGTGGCGTGATCTCGGCTCACTGCAAGCTCCGCCTCCCGGGTTCACGCCATTCTCCCGCCTCAGCCTCCCAAGTAGCTGAGACTACAGGCGCCCGCCACCACACCCGGCTAGTTTTTTGTATTTTTAGTAGAGACGGGGTTTCACCATGTTAGCCAGGATAGTCTCGATCTCCTGACCTCGTGATCCACCCGCCTCGGCCTCCCAAAGTGCTGGGATTACAGGCTTGAGCCACCGCACCCGGCCAAAGATTCCAATTTTAACTGGCCTGGGGTGAGGCTGGGTGTCCACATCCTCTTACGCACGGATGTTGTGCACAGCCAGGGCTGAGCAGCCCTGCCGCGGATCCTCAGCTGGGACTGGCTGGCCAGCCTTCACGAAGTCTTCATGAAGAGGTATTTACCCTGGTGGTGGGGGTTACAAAGGTCTGGGGTCCGGCTCTCGCACTGCCTAGTCCAGAAAGCATCTCGTCAGAGCCCTGGGGGTGGTTCCTGCTGAAAGTCAGTGTCATCTTGGTAATTTAGCATGAAAAATATAGCTGTCCCACAGACTAAGTATTTGCATTGGCCTGAACGGCATATTCTCCCTTTAAGCAGACTCCAGAGGAAGACAGATGATCACAATGACAGAGCAGAGGAAGTGGTTGTATGGTTTGCATGTGACCTGGCACCTGGTTTGATGGCCCATAAAGGGGATGTGCCCTTCAGGCAGGCTGGGTGCTCCTTTGCTCCCACGGGGGTCCCTTCTCACCCATGAACGGAGTCCACGTGGGCAGGTCCTGAGTTTGCTGCTAGGACAACCCTTTCCATGTGCTCTGGGTCTCCCTGTCCATCCCCCTTTCTGTCCACCATGGTCACGTCATGTCGTGTCAGGAGCTTCATTCAAGTCAGCCACAACTCTCAGGCCTGGAAAACCTTTTCCCCCTTAGAGTGATCGATGCTCTCCTGTGATCCCTTCACTCTTGGTTTTGTGGTTCTGCTCCTTGCAGACTGCTATCATCAGGCCCTTTAGAAACGGATCCCATACTGTGAGTCCCAACAGTAGGCCCCGCCCAAATCTGCATCTTACAAAACTTGCTAGTGTGCCAGAAAGGGGGGTGCTGTGAGCCTTAGCTGGGCTTGGATGAAAGGCAGATGTCACAAGTGTTCGTGTGCATGACCAAGAGGAAGGGACTTGGCCTTGACCGTCATCCTTTTCATTCCAGGGGGCATTTGTGGCATCGAAAGCTGTAACTAAAATGCCTGCAGGATCGTGACCATCTGGCTTTGCCTTTAGTGCCTGCGACCTGATCCTGCCCTTGCCTGTCTGACCAGGGTGCAGCAGGGAGGAGCCGCCGGGCTTCCTGAGCCCGTGCATCTGGGAGGGATGGAGGGAGGATAATGATGACAATGACAATGCCCTGTGGCAAATGTGTGTGTGAAGGTCAGGACCCCAGCAGTGAAGACCTTAGAAGAGGGTCTCCTTGAGAGACAGGAGGAAGCGTTGTTGAGATCCACAGTTGGGCCAGTGTTCTCCAGGGGGTCTGATGGACAAATGAACAGAAGAACCCATGATGGTGACGCCTGGGCTGGATAAAGTTACTAAGCCAGGAAAGCAAGAACGAAAAGTGAGGACTCACTTTGGGTTCAGAAGCCTGTTTGTAAAAATACCTGGAGGTATTAACTTACGCAGGATTGAAAGGACCACAAAGGAATTGAGAATGACATTACAGTCCTTCTTACTGAAGAATGAAAACCAGGCCAGGTGCGGTGGCTCACACCTGTAATCCTAGCATTTTGGGAGGATGAGGTGGGCGGATCACCTGAGGTCAGCAGTTCCAGCCCAGTCTGGGCAACATGGCGAAACCCCATCTGTACTAAAAATACAAAAATTACCCAGGCGTGGTGGTGCATGCCTGTAATCTCAGCTACTTGGGAGGCTGAGGCAGGAAAATTGCTTGAACCCAGGAAACGGAGGCTGCAGTGAGCCGAGATCATGTCGCTGCTCTCCAGCCTGGGCAACAGAAAAAAAAAAAAAGAAAACCAAGTTCAGCTTACTAATGATACAGGCCAATTCTATGTCTAAAAACCCAACATTCACTGTGGCTCTTATATTTACTTCAGTACCTTCCTTCCTTATGTTTACTTCAGTTTCTTTCCTTATATTTACTTCAGTTCTTTCCTTCCTTATATTTACTTCAGTTTCTTCCTTCCTCATAATTACTTCAGCTCCTTCCTTCCTCATATTTACTTCAGTTCCTTCCTTCCTTATATTTACTTCAGTTCCTTCCTTCCTCATGTTTACTTCAGTTCCTTCCTTCCTTATATTTACTTCAGTTCCTTCCTTCCTTATATTTACTTCAGTTCCTTCCTTCCTCACGTTTACTTCAGTTCCTTCCTTCCTTATGTTTACTTCAGCTCCTTCCTTCCTTATGTTTACTTCAGCTCCTTCCTTCCTTATAATTACTTCAGCTCCTTCCTTCCTCATATTTACTTCAGTTCCTTCCTTCCTTATATTTACTTTAGTTCCTTCTCATGAAGGAAATTTCCTTGGCTCGGAAAGGCTGAGGGAAATTTCTTGTTTGGATCCTTGTCAAATTTTGTGCTCTAATTTTGCTTTTCCTATTCTCTTCTGTGGTTAGCATACCAGTCCGCATCAGAATAAGCATGTGCCTGTATCCAGGATTTGCATACTACAGAACCAGCTCTGTCATCTCACCTCTTCCAAGCTGACTCATGGAGCAAATGTGCCAGCAGATGCCCATGGCCCAGTGACCACGGGCAGTTTTCCTGCTCAGCCACACGCCTTTGAGTAGAGTGGTGTTTGTCCCTACATCAGCTTACGCCTGTAATACATGTTATTGTGATTCAGTAATTTAATTACAGACTGTGTAAGCAAATTATGTAAACCAATATAATGAGCACAAAAAGAAAGAGTTGTTTCTTGAAGGCTAAGTTGAATGATTTGAAAAGACTCACTAAGGGCAAGTTAACTTAAACATTTGCTTTCAATTAAGTGTAGGGAAGATTAGGGGAATATAATAAAAATAAGGAAGGCCTCTGTGCTGAAATTGTTTTTCATGAGTCTTTAAGATCTTTTGCTGCTTCTTTAAAGAGATTAACACTTGGGCTGGGCGCGGTGGCTCACGCCTGTAATCCCAGCACTTGGAGGCCGAGGCAGGCGGATCACAAGGTCAGGAGTTTGAAACCAGTCTGGCCAATATGGTGAAACCCCATCTCTACTAAAAATACAAAAATTAGCCGGGAGTGGTGGCATGCACCTGTGATCCCAACTGCTTGGGAGGCTGAGGCAAAAGTATTGCTTGAACCCGGGAGGTGGAGGCTGCAGTGAGCCAAGATCGTGCCACTGCACTACAGCCTGGGTGACAGAGCAAGACTCCATCTCATAAAAAAAGAAAGAAAGAAAGAAATTAACATTTGGCAGTGGTGCACGCCTGTAATCCCAGCACTTTGGAAGCTTGCAGTGTGCGGATCACCTAAGGTCAGGAGTTCGAGACATAGTGGAACCCTGTCTCTACTAAAAATATAAAAATTAGCCTGGTGTAGTGGTGCGTGCCTGCAGTCCCAGCTACTCAGGAGGCTGAGGCAGGAGAATTGCTTGAACCCAGGAGGTGGAAGTTGCAGTGAGCCAAGATCACACCACTGTACTCTAGCCTGGTCAACAGAGTGAGACTCCATATCAAAAAAAAAAAGAAAAAAAGACATTAACATTTGAAATTGTGGCGAATGCTTTCTAGGTGGAATTTGAGCAAGAAAGGAGGCAAGCTGCCTAGCGGAGGCACCACACTCAAAGAAAGGCTTTCGCCCTGCTCAAAATACTGGCAAGTGAATTTCCATATGTGTGTTTTAAGATAAAATGTTTAAAGTATTTATATAATTTTTTATCATTGATTCATTCATCTGATGCCTATTTTCCTGGGTGTCTGCTATGCGTTGGTATTCTACATTCTGGGAACGCTGAAATGAATGAAATCAACAAGGCTCCTGCCTTCTTAGGATTTCCATTCTAGGGAAGGAGCCCGCAGCAGACAAATGTGTACTACATCCTATGTGATGCACGTGGATCGTGCACGTGGATGCCCTGTGCAGGGGTGGAGAGGCAGTGACGGGTGAAGAGACTGATGTGACCATCTCTCTAATGAGGCAGCATTGGAGCAGAGACGGAAATCAAGTGAGGGCTGGGAGCCAGGCCGAGATATGGGGCAGAAGGACCTCTGAGGGGAAGCCCCGAACTGGGCCTGGGCTGATGCATTTCAGGAAGAGGAGGGAGCAGCTTGCCTGGAGGGGCCGATGGGAGGTCAAGAGCAGGGTTGAGAGCAGGGAGACTGCAGGGCAGATGGCTCAGGCCTTGGGGATCCTGGTGAGGACTTTGGCTGTCATCCTGAAAGACACAGAGAGCCCTGCAGTGTTCTGAGGAGGAGACTGGCCAGGTCAGGTCAGCTTTATTTTCAAAGGTCACCAGGATGCTGTATGGAGAACTGGCTGGAGCAGGGCAACAGTGGAAGCAAAAAGTCACAAAGGGAACAGAGAAGGACGAGTGTAGGGTCCAGGACCTCCTGGAAAGGACAGTTGGAGACTGTCCAGGTGTGGACTGTGGGTGGGAGCATCCAACCCCAAAAGGTGCCCTGGAGGCAGAAGCTTCCAAGCACCATGCAGGCAGAAGGAGGCGG
Source organism: Theropithecus gelada (assembly GCF_003255815.1). NCBI lineage: Eukaryota > Metazoa > Chordata > Mammalia > Primates > Cercopithecidae > Theropithecus > Theropithecus gelada. The sequence goes on along the minus strand of NC_037685.1, from coordinate 58,947,964 downwards.
GAAGGAAAGGAGGTGAGACCCACAGTCCTGCCCGCTGCAGTAGCTGGAAAGGCAGGAGGGACGAAATGGGGCGCAGGGAGGATGTTAGCAGGGAGGAGGGAGGCCCTAGTGGTGACTGGGGAGAGGGACCCGCCTCCCCGCTATTGGGCCCAGCTAACGGCACCCCGCTGGGCACAGGCCTGGCCTTGTCTCCCACATGGAAATTGAGGGTGGAGTCAGCTCCACTTGCTTCCACAAGACAAAGCAGAACTTGATTTCACTGTTAAAAGCCATTTTCCTGACTTGAGAATTCTTGGGCGCTGTCTCCTTCCTGTCCTCTGCCCTGTGGCTTTCTTTCTCCTCTAATGAGGAGGGCAGAGTAAGGAGATGACAAAGCCTGCTTTTTTTTTTTTTTTTTTTTTTTTCCTGGAAATGGAGCCTCACTGTGTCGCCCAGGCTGGAGTGCAGTGGCGCCATCTTGGCTTACTGCAACCTCTGCCTCCTGGGTTCAAGCAATTTTTCTGCCTCAGCCTCCTGAGTAGCTCCCAAAGTGCTAGGGTTACAGGCGTGAGCCACTGTGCCCGGCCAAAGCCTGCTTTTCGTTAGTTTCAGTGGCAGACCTGACCTAGTCCCTGTGGCAGGGGAGCTCTGGGGAGCCTGTGGCTGGGCCTGCGGAGCGTCGGGGAGTGCAGGCCTGCTGCCCTGGGGCTCTCCTGCCCACGTTTGGCAGTCACTGTTGGGGACTGCCACAGCTGAGCTCCTTGTTGGAGGAAAATGAGCCTAAGGCTTACATTTCTCAGGCTTTAAGTAAATGCTCTGTGGTTTAAAAGCTTTTGGAAAATGCCTGTTTATGGGAGTCTATTTTATGTACAGGTGTCAGCAATATATCTGGAGAAAAAGTGGTCCCTGGAAGCCTAGGGACCTGGCTGGGACCCCAGGGAGGACGGGAAATGCCTCAGCTCCAGCTCACTTTTAGTAAGGACCAGATAGTTCTGGTTGAGGAATGGAAGGAGCATGGTCGGGGTATTTTACCCCAAAGGCCTGACTCTAATATTCTGCCCTGTTTGCCTCCACCTTTGGGACTGGGCTTTGGGAACAAATGATGCCACAGGGTTGAAGAGCCTGGGTGTCTGAATCTTGTCCTGATACAGCCCTCTGACCCCTTGATGTCCTCAAGACATGGAGGACAAGGCAAATGTCTGCTTTGGATCCTAATAAGCTAATGTGGGCCCTGTGGAGAATGCCTCTTTACGGGGCAGGTTGGGGGCCCAGGATCAGGTCACGTGGCTGTTCCCTCACGCCCACACATGCATCTTTCCATGGCAGGAAAAGCCTATCTGGGAAGCAGCTGCCCACCAGGGAGAGCCAGGGGCTGGGAGCCTTCACCCCAGGACCGGAGACATGGCGGGTCTGGACCAGCTGCTGCCCGACCACCTGCGGGTGGGAGAGACCTCCATAGATGGTGAGACTGGAGGCTCCCTTGCCTCTCAGCAGGTGAAGGGAGAGAAGAGAGGCAGATCTTCTCTGGGCAGGACTGTCCCAGCCAGAGGCACTCAACCCCATAGGCCCCAGCCTTTCTCACATTTTTGGAAACATTGTTTTTATTGGTAAATACACCTAACGTACATAAACTTGCATAAAAGTGTGTGTCCAGTTGAATGAAGAATTATGACATGGACACCTGGGTAATACTCCTTAGGTCAGGGACTAGACTAGAACTTGCACCCCGGAAGACCCTGTGTGTGTCTCCCTGACCAAACCCTTCCTCCTGGCAGCGTCACCATCCTCCTAGCTTTTAGGATGGTCATCTCTTTTCTTTCCTTTATAATCTGATCGCTTATGTATGTATTCTTTTTTTTTTTTTTTTTTTTTTTTTTTTTTTTT